>NC_143026.1:83752500-84052500 GCF_057628025.1 Oncorhynchus mykiss
GATTAACCATGAACAAAGCCAGGTGTTTTTAAAGTAGATTAACCATGAACATAGCCAGGTGTTTTTAAAGTAGATTAACCATGAACAAAGCCAGGTGTTTTTAAAGTAGATTAACCATGAACATAACCAGATGTTTTAAAGTAGATTAACCATGAACAAAGCCAGGTGTGTTTAAAGTAGATTAACCATGAACAAACCAGGTGTTTTTAAAGTAGATTAACCATGAACATAACCAGGTGTTTTTAAAGTAGATTAACCATGAACATAGCCAGGTGTTTTTAAAGTAGATTAACCATGAACATAGCCAGGTGTTTTTAAAGTAGATTAACCATGAACATAGCCAGGTGTTTTTAAAGTAGATTAACCATGAACATAACCAGGTGTTTTTAAAGTAGATTAACCATGAACATAGCCAGGTGTTTTTAAAGTAGATTAACCATGAACATAGCCAGGTGTTTTTAAAGTAGATTAACCAAGAACATAGCCAGGTGTTTTTAAAGTAGATTAACCATGAACATAGCCAGGTGTTTTTAAAGTAGATTAACCATGAACATAGCCAGGTGTTTTTAAAGTAGATTAACCAAGAACATAGCCAGGTGTTTTTAAAGTAGATTAACCATGAACATAACCAGGTGTTTTTAAAGTAGATTAACCATGAACAAAACCAGATGTGTTTAAAGTAGATTAACCATGAACAAAACCAGATGTGTTTAAAGTAGATTAACCAAGAACATAGCCAGGTGTTTTTAAAGTAGATTAACCATGAACATAACCAGGTGTTTTTAAAGTAGATTAACCATGAACAAAACCAGATGTGTTTAAAGTAGATTAACCATGAACAAAACCAGATGTGTTTAAAGTAGATTAACCATGAACAAAACCAGATGTGTTTAAAGTAGATTAACCAATAACATAACCAGGTGTTTTTAAAGTAGATTAACCATGAACATAACCAGGTGTTTTTAAAGTAGATTAACCATGAACATAACCAGATGTTTTAAAGTAGATTAACCATGAACAAAGCCAGGTGTGTTTAAAGTAGATTAACCATGAACATAACCAGGTGTTTTTAAAGTAGATTAACCATGAACATAGCCAGGTGTTTTTAAAGTAGATTAACCATGAACATAGCCAGGTGTTTTTAAAGTAGATTAACCATGAACATAGCCAGGTGTTTTTAAAGTAGATTAACCATGAACATAACCAGGTGTTTTTAAAGTAGATTAACCATGAATATAGCCAGGTGTTTTTAAAGTAGATTAACCATGAACATAGCCAGGTGTTTTTAAAGTAGATTAACCATGAACAAAGCCAGGTGTTTTTAAAGTAGATTAACCATGAACATAGCGCCAGGTGTTTTTAAAGTAGATTAACCATGAACAAAGCCAGGTGTTTTTAAAGTAGATTAACCATGAACATAACCAGGTGTTTTTAAAGTAGATTAACCATGAACATAGCGCCAGGTGTTTTTAAAGTAGATTAACCATGAACATAGCCAGGTGTTTTTAAAGTAGATTAACCATGAACATAGCCAGGTGTGTTTAAAGTAGATTAACCATGAACATAGCGCCAGGTGTGTTTAAAGTAGATTAACCATGAACATAGCGCCAGGTGTTTTTAAAGTAGATTAACCATGAACAAAGCCAGGTGTGTTTAAAGTAGATTAACCATGAACATAACCAGGTGTTTTTAAAGTAGATTAACCATGAACATAACCAGGCGTTTTTAAAGTAGATTAACCATGAACAAAGCCAGGTGTTTTTAAAGTAGATTAACCATGAACATAACCAGGTGTTTTTAAAGTAGATTAACCATGAACATAACCAGGTGTTTTTAAAGTAGATTAACCATGAACAAAGCCAGGTGTTTTTAAAGTAGATTAACCATGAACAAAGCCAGGTGTTTTTAAGGTAGATTAACCATGAACGTAACCAGGTGTTTTTAAAGTAGATTAACCATGAACATAACCAGGTGTTTTTAAAGTAGATTAACCATGAACATAACCATGTGTTTTTAAAGTAGATTAACCATGAACATAACCAGGTGTTTTTAAAGTAGATTAACCATGAACATAACCAGGTGTTTTTAAAGTAGATTAACCATGAACATAGCCAGGTGTTTTTAAAGTAGATTAACCATGAACATAACCAGGTGTTTTTAAAGTAGATTAACCATGAACATAACCAGGTGTTTTTAAAGTAGATTAACCATGAACATAACCAGGTGTTTTTAAAGTAGATTAACCATGAACATAACCAGGTGTTTTTAAAGTAGATTAACCATGAACATAACCAGGTGTTTTTAAAGTAGATTAACCATGAACATAGCCAGGTGTTTTTAAAGTAGATTAACCATGAACATAACCAGGTGTTTTTAAAGTAGATTAACCATGAACAAAGCCAGGTGTTTTTAAAGTAGATTAACCATGAACATAACCAGGTGTTTTTAAAGTAGATTAACCATGAACATAACCAGGTGTTTTTAAAGTAGATTAACCATGAACAAAGCCAGGTGTTTTTAAAGTAGATTAACCATGAACATAACCAGGTGTTTTTAAAGTAGATTAACCATGAACATAGCCAGGTGTTTTTAAAGTAGATTAACCATGAACATAGCGCCAGGTGTGTTTAAAGTAGATTAACCATGAACATAGCCAGGTGTTTTTAAGGTAGATTAACCATGAACATAGCCAGGTGTTTTTAAGGTAGATTAACCATGAACATAGCCAGGTGTTTTTAAAGTAGATTAACCATGAACATAACCAGGTGTTTTTAAAGTAGATTAACCATGAACATAGCCAGGTGTTTTTAAAGTAGATTAACCAAGAACATAGCCAGGTGTTTTTAAAGTAGATTAACCATGAACATAGCCAGGTGTTTTTAAAGTAGATTAACCAAGAACATAGCCAGGTGTTTTTAAAGTAGATTAACCATGAACATAGCCAGGTGTTTTTAAAGTAGATTAACCATGAACATAACCAGGTGTTTTTAAAGTAGATTAACCATGAACATAACCAGGTGTTTTTAAAGTAGATTAACCATGAACATAACCAGGTGTTTTTAAAGTAGATTAACCATGAACATAGCCAGGTGTTTTTAAAGTAGATTAACCATGAACATAACCAGGTGTTTTTAAAGTAGATTAACCATGAACATAGCCAGGTGTTTTTAAAGTAGATTAACCATGAACATAACCAGGTGTTTTTAAAGTAGATTAACCATGAACATAGCCAGGTTTTTTAAAATTAGATTAACCATGAACATAACCAGGTGTTTTTAAAGTAGATTAACCATGAACATAACCAGGTGTTTTTAAAGTAGATTAACCATGAACATAGCCAGGTGTTTTAAAAGTAGATTAACCATGAACATAACCAGGCTTTTTTAAAGTAGATTAACCATGAACATAACCAGGTGTTTTTAAAGTAGATTAACCATGAACATAACCAGGTGTTTTTAAAGTAGATTAACCATGAACATAACCAGGTGTTTTTAAAGTAGATTAACCATGAACATAACCAGGTGTTTTTAAAGTAGATTAACCATGAACATAACCAGGTGTTTTTAAAGTAGATTAACCATGAACATAACCAGGTGTTTTTAAAGTAGATTAACCATGAACATAACCAGGTGTTTTTAAAGTAGATTAACCATGAACATAACCAGGTGTTTTTAAAGTAGATTAACCATGAACATAACCAGGTGTTTTTAAAGTAGATTAACCATGAACATAACCAGGCTTTTTTAAAGTAGATTAACCATGAACATAACCAGGTGTTTTTAAAGTAGATTAACCATGAACATAACCAGGTGTTTTTAAAGTAGATTAACCATGAACATAACCAGGTGTTTTTAAAGTAGATTAACCATGAACATAACCAGGTGTTTTTAAAGTAGATTAACCATGAACATAACCAGGTGTTTTTAAAGTAGATTAACCATGAACATAGCCAGGTGTTTTTAAAGTAGATTAACCATGAACATAACCAGGTGTTTTTAAAGTAGATTAACCATGAACATAACCAGGTGTTTTTAAAGTAGATTAACCATGAACATAGCCAGGTGTTTTTAAAGTAGATTAACCATGAACATAACCAGGTGTTTTTGAAGTAGATTAACCATGAACAAAGCCAGGTGTTTTTAAAGTAGATTAACCATGAACATAACCAGGTGTTTTTAAAGTAGATTAACCATGAACATAGCCAGGTGTTTTTAAAGTAGATTAACCATGAACATAGCCAGGTGTTTTTAAAGTAGATTAACCATGAACATAACCAGGTGTTTTTAAAGTAGATTAACCATGAACATAACCAGGTGTTTTTAAAGTAGATTAACCATGAACATAACCAGGTGTTTTTAAAGTAGATAAACCATGAACATAACCAGGTGTTTTTAAAGTAGATTAACCATGAACATAACCAGGTGTTTTTAAAGTAGATTAACCATGAACATAACCAGGTGTTTTTAAAGTAGATTAACCATGAACATAGCCAGGTGTTTTTAAAGTAGATTAACCATGAACAAAGCCAGGTGTTTTTAAAGTAGATTAACCATGAACATAACCAGGTGTTTTTAAAGTAGATTAACCATGAACAAAGCCAGGTGTTTTTACTAACCGCATGATCATGACCAGGGAAAAAACTCCTAGCGTAATGACTACTACATGACTACTGAGTATGTATGTGGTATAACAGTTGTTGAGTAACCAGTAGGGGCTGGTAGAGGGTGGTGTGTGTACCTGGGTGGGCTGTGGGTTGGGGTGCTGCTGTGTGTGTGTGTGTGTGCGTGCGTGCGCCTGTGTGTGTGTTTGTGTTCATGTGTGGACCTGGGAGGGAGGTAGGTTGGGCCTGTAGATCGGAGCGTTCTGGAATGTCTGGGCTCCGCCCCAACCAGGACTGTAGAATCCTGGGTAATCAGTGACATCACTGTCCTGTCTCTGCTTCCAGCCTGAAAAGAGAGAGGCAGAGAAATATAAAACGAGCGGGTGAGAAATTCAGAGAAGGACAGAGAGAGAGAGGGAGAGAGAGGAAGAAACAGACAGAGAGAGTGTGAATTGACATTCCACACATATTAGAGAGCTGAGAGAAGCTGAAGCAATAGGAGACTCAGAGCCTCCAACTGACCTCTATAACAAATTATATTGTATTGGTCACATACACGTGTTATTGAGTAGCGAAATGCTTGTGTTTCTGGCTCCAACAGGGCAATAATATTTAATAAGTAATATCTAACAATTTCACAACAATACACACAATACACATACATCTAAGTAAAGGAATGGAATTGAGAATATATAAATACATGGACAAGCAATGTTAGAGTGATGTTATAGACTAAGATACAGTAGAATAGAATAAACTATATACATAAGAGATACATAAGAGTATTGCAAAACATGTAAACATTATTCCAGTGTTCCATTTATGAAAGTGGCCAGTGATTTCACGTCAATCAGGTCAATTTATTTGACCTTTATTTAACTAGCAAGTCAGTTAAGAACAAATTCTTATTTTCAATGACAGCCTAGGAACAGTGGGTTAACTGCCTTGTTCAGGGGCAGAATGACAGATTTCTACCTTGTCAGGTCGAGGATTCGATCTTGCAACCTTTCGGTTTCTAGTCCAATGCTCTAACCACTAGGCTACCTGCCGCCCCTCTAATGCTATTGATGACTATTTAACAATCTGATGGCCTTGAGGTAGAAGCTGTTTTTCAGTCTCTCGGTCCCAGCTTTGATGCACCTGTACTGACCTCGCCTTCTGGATGATAGGCTGTTGTGCCTTCTTCACCCCACTGTCTGTGTGGGTGGACCATTTCAGCTTGTCAGTGATGTGTACGCCGAGGAACTTGAAGCTTTCCACCTGAGATCCCGTCGATGTGGATAGGGGGGTGCTCTCTCTGCTGTTTCCTGAAGTCTTCAATCACCTTCTTTGTTTTGTTGACATTGAGTGAGAGGTTATTTTCCAGGCACCACACTCCCAGAGCCCTCACCTCTTCCCTGTAGGATGTATCGTCATTGTTGGTAATACAGCCTACTACTGTTGTTCAGTTTTGGGTGAACAGTGAATACAGGAGGGGGCTGAATACACACCCTTGTGGGGCCCCAGTGTTGAGGATCAGCGAAGTGGAGGTGTTGTTTCCTACCTTCACCACCTGGGGGCGGCCCGTCAGGAAGTCCAGGACCCAGTTGCACAGGGTGGGGTTCAGACCCAGGCCCTTGAGCTTAATGATGAGCTTGGAGGGTGCTATGGTGTTGAATGCTGAGCTATAGTCAATGAACAGCATTCTTACATAGGTATTCTTCTTGTCCTAGTGGGATAGGGCAGAGTGCAGTGCGATGGCGATTGCATCGTCTACAGTCAGCAAATTGATGTGGGTCTAGGATGTCAGGTAAGCTAGAGGTGATATGATCCTTGACTAGTCCTTCAAAGCACTTCATGATGACAGAAGTGAGTGCTACGGGGTGATAGTCATTTAGTTCAGTTACTTTTACATTCTTGTTTTAGTACTATATCTCTTGACACAATGATGAAAATAATCATGGCCTCTAAACCTTCAAGCTGCATACTGGACCCTATTCCAACTAAACTACTGAAAGAGCTGCTTCCTGTTCTTGGCCCTCCTATGTTGAACATAATAAACGGCTCTCTATCCACCGGATGTGTACCAAACACACTAAAAGTGGCAGTAATAAAGCCTCTCTTGAAAAAGCCAAACCTTGACCCAGAAAATATAAAAAACTATGGGCCTATATCGAATCTTCCATTCCTCTCCAATTTTTTAGAAAAGGCTGTTGCGCAGCAATTCACTGCCTTCCTGAAGACAAACAATGTATACGAAATGCTTCAGTCTGGTTTTAGACCCCATCATAGCACTGAGACTGTACTTTTGAAGTTGGTAAATTACATTTTAATAGCATCAGACCGAGGCTCTGCATCTGTCCTCGTGCTCCGAGACCTTAGTGCTGCTTTTGATACCATCGATCACCACATTCTTTTGGAGAGATTGGAAACCCAAATTGGTCTACACGGACAAGTTCTGGCCTGGTTAAGATCGTATCTGTCGGAAAGATATCAGTTTGTCCTCTGACAAATCAACTGTAAATTTCGGTGTTCCTCAAGGTTCCGTTTTAGGACCACTATTGTTTTCACTATATATTTTACCTCTTGGGGATGTCATCTGAAAACATAATGTTAACTTTCACTGCTATGCGGATGACACACAGCTGTACATTTCAATGAAACATGGTGAAGCCCCAAAATTGCCCTCGCTAGAAGTCTGTGTTTCAGACATAAGGAAGTGGATGGCTGCAAACTTTCTACTTTTAAACTCGGACAAAACAGAGATGCTTGTTCTAGGTCCCAAGAAACAAAGAGATCTTCTGTTGAATCTGACAATTAATCTTAATGGTTGTACTGTCATCTCAAATAAAACTGTGAAGGACCTCGGCGTTACTCTGGACCCTGATCTCTCTTTTGAAGAACATATCAAGACTGTTTCAATGACAGCTTTTTTCCATCTACGTAACATTGCAAAAATCTGAAACTTTCTGTCCAAAAATGATGCAGAAAAATAAATTCATGCTTTTGTCACTTCTAGGTTAGACTACTGCAATGCTCTACTTTCCGGCTACCTGGATAAAGCACTAAATAAACTTCAGTTAGTGCTAAATACGGCTGCTAGAATCCTGACTAGAACCAAAAAATTTGATCATATTACTCCAGTGCTAGCCTCCCTACACTGGCTTCCTGTCAAGTCAAGGGCTGATTTCAAGGTTTTACTGCTAACCTACAAAGCATTACATGGGCTTGCTTCTACCGATCTCTCTGATTTGGTCCTGCCGTACATACCTACACATACGCTACGGTCACAAGACGCAGGCCTCCTAATTGTCCCTAGAATTTCTAAGCAACAGCTGAAGGTAGGGCTTTCTCCTATAGAGATCCAATTTTATGGAATGGTCTGCCTTACCCATGTGAGAGAAGCAAACTCGGTCTCAACCTTTAAATCTTTACTGAAGACTCATCTCTTCAGTGGGCCAAATGATTGAGTGTAGTCTGGCCCAGGAGTGTGAAGGTGAACGGAAAGGCTCTGGAGCAACGAACCGCCTTTGCGGTCTCTGCCTGGCTGGTTCCCCTCTTTCCACTGTGACTCTCTGCCTCTAACCCTATTACAGGGGCTGAGTCACTGGCTTACTAGGGCTCTTTCATACCGTCCCTAGGATGGGTGCGTCACTTGAGTGGGTTGAGTCACTGATGTGATCTTCCTGTCTGGATTAGGACCCCCCCTTGGGTTGTGCCGTGGCGGAGATCTTTGTGGGCTATACTCAGCCTTGTCTCAGGATGGTAAGTTGGTGGTTGAAGATTTCCCTCTAGTGGTGTGGGGGCTGTGCTTTGGCAAAGTGGGTGGGGTTATATCCTTCCTGTTTGGCCCTGTTCGGGGGTGTCATCGGATGGGGCCACAGTGTCTCCTGACCCCTCCTGTCTCAGCTTTCAGTATTTATGCTGCAGTAGTTTATGTGTCGGGGGGCTAGGGTCCTTTTGTTATATCTGGGGTACTTCTCCTGGCCTATCCGGTGTCCTGTGTGAATTTAAGTATGCTCTCTCTAATTCTCTCTTTCTTTCTCTCTCTCGGAGGTCCTGAGCCCTAGGACCATGCCTCAGGACTACCGGGCATGATGACTCCTTGCTGTCCCCAGTCCACCTGGCCGTGCTGCTGCTCCAGTTTCAACTGTTCTGCCTGTGATTATTATTATTTGACCATGCTGGTCATTTATGAACATTTGAAGATCTTGGCCATGTTCTGTTATAATCTCCACCCAGCACAGCCAGAAGAGGACTGGCCACCCCACATAGCCTGTTTCCTCTCGAGGTTTCTTCCTAGGTTTTGGCCTTTCTTGGGAGTTTTTCCTAGCCACCATGCTTCTACATCTGCATTGCTTGCTGTTTGGTGTTTTAGGCTGGGTTTCTGTACAGCAGTTTGAGATATCAGCTGATGTACGAAGGGCTATATAAATACATTTGATTTGATTTGAGTACAGGAACAATAATGGCCTGAAGCACGTGGGTACAGCAGACTGGGATAAGGAGAAATTGAATATGTCCACAAACACACCAGCCAGCTGGTCTGCGCATACTCTGAGGACGCGGCTAGGGATTCCGTCTGGGCTGGCAGCTTTGCAAGGGTTCACACTCTTAAATGTCTTACTCATGCCGGCTACGGAGAAGGAGGGCCCACAGTCCTTGGTAGCAGGCCACGTCGGTGGCACTGTGTTATCCTCAAAGTGGGCGAAGAAGGTGTTTAGCTTTTCCAGAAGCAAGATGTCGGTGTCCTTGACGTGGCTGGTTTTCCGTTTGTAGTCCGTGATTGTCTGTAGACCCTGCCACTAACGTCTCGTGTTTGAGACATTGAATTGCGACTCCACTTTGTCTCTGTGTTTTAGCGGCTGTGACTATAACCAAAGAGAATTCTCATGGGAGGTAATACAGTCGGCATTTGATTATGAGGTATTCAAAGTCGGGTGAACAAAAGGACTGTCATGTGTGCTCCCTCTCCGGCCTCTAGGTCACCAGGCTGTTCGTTATGGTGCATATCTGTCACCATCGTTACGCACACCTGTGTGTCATCAGACTCACCTGGACTCCATCACTTCCCTGATACCTTCCCTATATATGTCCCTCCCTTTGGTTCCTTCCCCAGGCGTTATTGTTTCTCTTTCAGTGTCATGTCTGTGCATTGTTTGTGTTTCTTGTTTGGTATTTAGTTGCCTTTATTTCTTAAAACACTCACTCCCTGAACTTGCTTCCTGACTCAGCGCACTCGGTACAAAGACTTGAGTTCCTGTATGTTATCACAATCACATCATAAGTAGTTAATCATGAAACATACACCCCCACACTCCTTCTTCCCGGAGAGATATTTATTCCTGTCTGCGCGATGAACTGAGAACCCAACTGGCTGTAAGGACTCAGACAGTATATCCTGAGAGAGCCATGTTTCCGTGAAACAGAGTATGTTACAATCACTGATGTCTCTCTGGAAGGAAATCCTTGCCCTAGGCTCTTCAACTTTATTATCCAGACTGAACATTAGTGAGTAATATACTCTGAAGCGGTGGGTGGTGTGCGCACCTCCTGAGACGGACTAGAAGTCCACTCTGAGTACCTCTTCTCTGCCGGCGATGTTTTGGGTCAGCCTCTGGAATCAGTTCAATTGCCCTGGGGGGTATGAACAAAGTATCCGATTTGGGAAAGTCGTATACCTGGTTGTAATACTGGTAATGCTGGTGAGTTACCACCACTCTGATATACAAAAGTTATTCCCGGCTATATGTAATAACAAAAACGTTCTGTCCTAATAATGTATAAAAGAACACGTAAAAAAACAAAATACTGCAAAATTGCATAGGGTCTAGAATCTCAGCTGCCCTCTCTATCGGCGCCATTTTTCAAGATTTCAAAACTAACTAAACCACAGACATCACAACTGTCCAACACCCAGTTTTACCAGAACAACAATACTGTGTGTGGTGAACCCAGTAACAGTGTTATGTAATTATTATCAAACCTCAACCATCCTCAGAAGACGTAATATCTGTTCCCTTTAGAAAACTCCACACAAATCAATCTCCTCAGCCACACCACCTCCACCACTAACAACAACAATAACTGACCGCACTGTAGGAAAAATAACTTGAGGAGATTGGGGAGAGAGTGGGTGTGACAGAGGAGAGAGGGTGAGATAGAGAGAGAAGAATATGAGCAGCACAAGGGCTACATTACAAGAACAGGAGTGAAGTTAAGCATGTACATCAGAGCAACTTGATCAGTTGGACCCAGTCCCAGACAGATGGAAAGAGAACATCTGGAAATGTTTGGGAATCTAGCATAAAGACCGTGTGTGTCGGTATCTACCATAGAGAGTTATCACACATTCCCAAATCCAGTTCAGGTGTTTTGGAAACCCTGCACTCCAGGGAAGACCTGCTCCGATTACAGAATGACGGTAATTCCAGACACCCTTCCGAACACCCCACTGAAGACCTTGCAGTAACTCACAGTGATTCATATCGCCATGGCAGCCAGATTCATATCACATTGACAGCAAGCTTTGAAGTGATGCAGAGGAAGGGAGACGCCATTGAGTAGCAACACGCATGTCCCACCCATACAGTACATACAGTACAGCACATACAGTACAGTACATATGGCACATACAGTACAGTACAAAGAGCACATGCATTACACTACATACAGTACACTACATACAGTACATACATTACAGTACATTACAGTACAGTACATACAGTACATACAGCACATACATTACAGTACATACAGTACCGCACATACATTACAGTACATACAGTACAGCACATGCATTACAGTTCATACAGTACAGCACATACATTACAGCACATTCAGTACATAGAGCACATGCATAACAGTACATAAAGTACAGTACATCTATTACAGTACATACAGTACATACAGTACAGCACATACAGTACATACAGTAAAGTAAATACAGCACATACAGTACATATAGTACAGTACATACATTACAGTACATACAGTACATGCATTACAGACATACAGTACAGCACAGACATTACATTACATACAGTACATACAATACAGTACATACAGTACATACATTACAGTACATACAGTAGAGTACATATAGTACATACTGTACAGTACATACAGCAGCATACATTACATTACATACAGTACAGCACATACATTACAGTACATACAGTACACGCATTACAGTACATACAGCACCATACATACAGTAAATACATGACAGTACAGCACATACATTACAGTACATACAGCACATACATTACAGTACATACAGTACAGCACATACAGTACAAACATTACAGTACATACAGCACCGTACATACAGTACAAACATGACAGTCCATATATTACAGTACATACAGTACATACAGTACAGCACATACAGTACAGTACATACAGTACATACAGAACAGTATATACAGTACAGTACATACAGAACATACAGTACATACATTACAGTACATACAGTACATACAGTACAGCACATACAGTACATTACATATAGCACAAACATTACAGTACATACAGTACAGTACATACAGTACATACATGACAGTACATACAGTACATACAGTAAATACAGCACAGTAAATACAGCACATACATTACAGGACATACAGTACATACAGTACAGTACATAAAGTACATATATTACCGTACATACTGTACATATATTACAGTACATACAGTATATACAGTACATACAGTACAGTACACATAGCACATAGATTACAGTACATACAGTACAAACATTAGAGTACATACAACACATACATTACAGACATATAGTACAGTACAGCACAAACATCACAGTACATACAGTACAAACATTAGAGTACATACAACACATACATTACAGACATACAGTACAGTACAGCACAAACATCACAGTACATACAGGACATACATTACAGAACATACAGTACATACAGTACAGTACATACAGCACATAAAGTACATACATTACAGTACATACAGTACATACAGTACAGCACATACAGTACATACAGCACATACATTACAGTACATACAGTACAGCACATGCATTACAGTACATACATTACAGTACATACAGCACAGTACATACAGTACATACATGACAGTACATACAGTACATATATTACAGTACATACAGTACAGCACATATAGTACAGTACATACAGTACATACAGCACATTAAATACAGCACATACATTACAGTACATACAGTACATACATTACAGTACATACAGTACATACATTACAGTACATACATTACAGTACATACAGTACAGTACATAAGTACATAGAGTACATACAGTACAATAAAGGTGAGGAACAGGGCTGCAACTACAAAACACTTGCCCTGTCTCGTCTACCTGTTCTGTCCACACTACCTGCTCTGTCTACTCTACCTGCTCTGTCTACGCTACCTGCTCTGTCTACACTACCTGCTCTGTCTCGTCTACCTGTTCTGTCTACCCTACCTGCTCTGTCTCGTCTACCTGTTCTGTCTACCCTACCTGCTCTGTGTACCCTACCTGCTCTGTCTACTCTACCTGCTCTGTCTACCCTACCTGCTCTGTCTACCCTACCTGCTCTGTCTACCCTACCTGCTCTGTCTACCCTACCTGCTCTGTCTCATCTACCTGCTCTGTCTACTCTACCTGCTCTGTCTACTCTACCTGCTCTGTCTACTCTACATGCTCTGTCTACACTACCTGCTCTGTCTACTCTACCTGCTCTGTCTACACTACCTGCTCTGTGTACACTACCGGCTCTGTCTACTCTACCTGCTCTGTCTACACTACCTGCTCTGTCTACTCTACCTGATCTGTCTACTCTACCTGCTCTGTCTACACTACCTGCTCTGTCTACTCTACCTGCTCTGTCTACACTACCTACTCTGTCTACACTACCTGCTCTGTCTACACTACCTGCTCTGTCTACTCTACCTGCTCTGTCTACTCTACCTGCTCTGTCTACACTACCTGCAGTCACCTGAACTGAAATCAACACACTTGGCACTAGATTACACCCATCTAAACATACTTTACATTGTTTGCAAGATCAGACATAACTATAATCTAAGTGTTCATATTCGGAAGTTGCTTTCATTTCAGCGCAACTAATTTCTAAACATTTCAACTGTATTAAAATATTACTTTTTTTTACTCCACCAAAAATGTGCACCCATTTCTTTTCTTGTGATGTAAGTGTTGAGATGGTGCTTTAAATCCCAGACAAGGCTTTAGTGTTCTTATAGATTCAACAGAAAGACAATATATTCATTTGAGCCTATTTCAGCCATTACTGTTTTTTTTTGGACAGGTCATTACAACATTTCTGCATTAGTAATGTTAACGGGGAAAAAAACAACAGGCACAAGCAATAAAAGTATAAAAGAGTCATAGGAGTAAAATTAAAGCAATCAACCCTGCAAGATTTAAGTGACAATAGGATTTTGCACCCCTCAAACACAGGAATTAGATGTCTGAAAAATCCATCCTCAGGTGGGTGGGGCATGTTCGTTGCTACTCAATGGTGTCTCCCTTCCTCTGCATCACTTCAAAGCTTGCTGTCATCGCGACAAGAATCTGGCTGCCATGGCGATATGAATCACGGTGAATTACTGTGAGGCCCTCAGTGGGGTGTTCGGAAGGGTGTCTGGAATTACCGTCATTCTGTAATCGGAGCAGGTCTTCCCTGGAGTGCAGGGTTTCCAAAACACCTGAACTGGATTTGGGAATGTGTGATAACTCTCTATGGTAGATACCGACACACACGGTCTTTATGCTAGATTCCCAAACATTTCCAGATGTTCTCTTTCCATCTGTCTGGGACTGGGTCCAACTGATCAAGTTGCTCTGATGTACATGCTTAACTTCACTCCTGTTGTTGTAATGTAGCCCTTGCGCTGCTCATATTCACCTCTTTATATTATTTCTCTAATCTTGATATTGAATATTGAATCGTTGGGAAAGAGCTTTTAAGAAAGCATTTCACTGTACTGTTTTACGCCTTCTGTATCATGTGCACATGACAAATAAACTTGAAATAAACACACTGGACAGAACTAGCAGGGGGTAGCTAGGAAGGTAGAGGAACAAACCCCTCACTGATCATACTGTATGACTGGAAGTCAAAGTTCATTTTTTACCTTTACAGTATCACTTAGTTGTCACAATATCCCCTTGTCCTGAAACATACAGTACATATAGCAGAGTACAATATAGTACAGTACATAGAGTACAGTACATAGAGTACATACTGTAGAGTACATATAGTACAGTACATACAGTACAATACAATACATACAGTACATACAGTACAATACATACAGTACAGTATAGTATGGTAGGGTGCAGTATAGTACAGTACATACAGTACATACCGTAATATGCAGTACATACAGTACACAACATACAGTACATACATAACAGTACATACAGTACAGTACAGTACATACAATACATACAGTAATATACAGTACATACAGTACAGTACATACAGTACAGTACATACAGTACAGTACATACAGTACATACGGTACAGTACAGTACAAACGGTACAGTACAGTACATACAGTATGTAGAGCACAGTACATATAGTACAGTACAGTACATTCAGTACATTATTACAGTACATAAAGTATAGCACATCACAGCACATACAGTAAAGTACAGTACCGTAATTACAGTACATATATTACAGTACATACAGTACAGTACATACAGTAAAGTACAGTACATACAGTACATATGGTACAGTACAGTACATACAGTACATACAATACAGTACATACAGTACATAGAGCACAGTACAGTGCAGTACATACAGTACAGTACATGCAGTATCTATATTACAGTACATACAGTACAGTACATACAGTAAAGTGCATACAGTACATGCAGCACAGTACATACAGTAAAGTGCATACAGTACATGCAGCACAGTACATACAGTACATGCAGTACAGTACAGTACCTACATTACAGTACATACAGTACAGTACCTACATTACAGTACAGTACTGACATTACAGTACATACAGTAATATACAGTATATACAGTATAGCATATACAGTACTTACATTACAGTACATACAGTACATAGTCATATATTACAGTACATACAGAACCGTACAGTACATACAGTACAGTACATAGAGTACAGTACAATACATATAGTACAGTACATAGAATACAGTATATACAGCACAGTACATAGTACAGCACATACAGTACAGTACATAGAGTACATATAGTTCAGTACATACAGTACATACAGTACAGTACAATACATACAGTACATACAGTACAGTTCAGTTCCACCTGCAACAACTACAGCTAAGTTTGATTGGGTTCTGCTATAGTACATGTACTCCTGGCTGTGAAGACATTTCTTCCAGTCGCTTAAAAAATATGTTAAAGATGTTAGTTTGTCATTTACTGTACTGTACTTATGAGGCCCTGATTTTACACTGCTTATATAGAAGTATCTATTACCGGCTTAAGCAAACTTTTACACCCACTCAGCAAACACAGTGGACAAGCCCTGGACCATGCCAGACTTCCCTTGGTTAGAAGGGTAGTTTCACAGCCAGGCAGTGTTACATTAAGGTGTATAAAGTGTCTGTGTTGAACTCTGCTATGAGAACATGTCCAAACCTAGCTCTTTACCTGCACCACTCTAAACATCTGAAAACTGGAACAACTTTATTTTCTTTAGCCTGGCATCTGGAATCATGTCACTAAGTCAGTCAGTCAGTCAGTCAGTCAGACAGTCACTGAGTCAGTCAGTCAGTCAGTCAGTCACTGAGTCAGTCAGTCAGTCAGTTAGACAGTCACTCAGTCAGTCAGACAGACAGCCAGACAGACAGACAGACAGACAGACAGACAGACAGACAGACAGACAGTCACTCAGTCAGTCAGACAGACAGCCAGACAGCTGTTTTATGGTATGTCTCGGAGGGATTCCACAATGGAAATCTTTAACAGTACAGCTGTAATGTATAAGCCCACTGTTGATCTGTTTCATTTACATGTCCTTCCATAACCCCGCCTCTGTGAGATGGGGCCTCCTCAATTTGATAATTCTACTGTTACTGAGGACAATAGACTGGAACATGGGAGGGAATAAACCTTTGTGATTCTACTGTATCTCAAATACATTTATTAAATTAACAGACACACAGGTATTTAATTTCAACAGGTTTCTATCTATCAGGTTTCTATTCTATCAATGGTACCCCGCTCTGCTAATATGGTCTTACCTGATTGGCTGGCGTTGGCATGTGTCGTCGTATGGTTGTTACCATTGGTGTAGAGGGAGGTGGAGAGAGCAAGGGGGAGGGGGGTGTTTCGGGTGGGAACAGGTATGAAGGTGGGGTCCAGATCTAGGATCAGCTGGTTAAGCTGCTCGATGGACTCATCAATGTCTGTGGCTAACGAGGCAAGCTCCTCCTGCCCGCAAGGTTCCCCTGAGGGCAACGGTGTATGGGTGGTGTGTGAGGCGTGTGTGTGACTGTCTGTCTGTACAGGCGACCCCACCCCTCCCTCCACTCCTCTCTTCACTGACTCTCTACTGCCGCTCCCCCTATTGGGCATGTCTGGAAGTGACAAGGTGTTTGGACCAATCAGTGAAAGTGTATCCACAGGGCTGTCCTGCCCCCTGACGACTATCTGCTGCTGCTGCACCCATGATTGGGTGGAAGGGGTGGAGTATCCACTTCCACTCTGGACCAATCCCTGGGCTTCAGGTATGCTCTCAGAGGAGAACGAGCCAATGCTAGCCTCGGGGCTAACCTCGTCATCATAAAGGATGTCTGACTCCCTCTCGCTAGGAGAGGCCTTCACAGGCTGCCCTAACCCAGCCTCATCCCCCTCCATCTCCCTCACTGCGTTACAGGAGGCTGGGAGGTCAGTTATGTCCTCCAGATGAGGTTCCAGGCCGACACCAGATAGAAGCCGCCTGAGCTGGGTAAGTTCGTCCTGACTGGGCCCTCTCTTGGGGCTCACTGCAGTAATACCTCCGGTCCTCTGGGAGGCGATAGAGAGGCCTGAGTCTTTGCTGGATGACAGTTTAAGGTCACTGGGGATAGGGCAGCTGGTTGCCAGGTGAAACGGAGATCCTTCGTCACTACTTCCCTTCCTTACTCTGGCGGATAGGTTGCCATCGACAGGGCCCGGGCTACGAGGCAGAGCTGAGTAAGAGGAGGAGAGGAAGAGTAAGCCAGACAGCCATAACAAATAGTGAATATTTACACACATACTCACATCTACTGAGTCACACATTGTACACGCTTTACAACCTACAACCCTCACCCTCCTGTCTTAGTCATCCTCTGACACACACATTCACAGATACATATACACACACACAGACATTTGCCTTGTCTCCAGACCAGACACACTCCATCTAGATAACAGCAGTGTCTTTGTGTGAGCTCTACATTGCGTGTGTGTGTCTTTATCTGCATAGTTGCTTCTGTCTCAGAAAGAACACACCAAGCCTGACAGAGCAAAGGACCCCTCCCTCCACCTGGGCTCTGATATGACAGATAGCACGGCATTAGTCTGTTAGCTAGCGTGTTCACAGTCAACCACCAGCACCATTCAATATGCAGGCAACACAAACACATGCTACATCACATCGCCTAACACCTAGCTCACCCAGACCAGAATGGAATATATGGAATATGAATGAACAAATGAAGAATCTTAAGCCTATGGGACACAGACACTTTGGGAAAGCCTATGGGACACAGACACTTTGGGAAAGCCTATGGGACACAGACACTTTGGAAAAGCCTATGGGACACAGACACTTTGGAAAAGCAGAAAGGAGAGACAAAATAACAGACAGTGAGTGATCAATGAGGTACTGTGAGAGGACACGGATGGCAAGCTCAAACACACATACACACACACACACGACCTCTGAAGTGTAACCCTAACGTCAGAGTAAACCAGGAAAGACAAGTGGCTACTGCTGAGTCTCTACTCAGCTTTATACAACTCCACAAAAAATTCAACACAAACAATTTCCTCACATGCGGTGCTTTGCAAAAGTATTCAGACCCCCTGGATTTCTTTACGGTTTATTGTGTTAGAACGTGGGATTAAAATAGATTTTTGTCAACAATCTACACAAAATACTCTGTAATGTCAAAGAGGAAGAAAAAACAATTATATTTTTTGATAAAACATTTTTTTATCATAACAAAATTATATTCATTGCATAAGTATTCACCTCCTTTGCTTAGGCAAGCCTAAATTAGTTCAGGAGTCAAATTTGGTTTAACAAATCACATAATAAGTTACATGGACTCACTCTGTGTGAAATAATAGGGCTTGACATGATTTTTGAATGACTACCCCTTCATCTGTCCCCAACTGTCAGATCAAAACATCTGTCAGGTCCCTCAGTCAAGTATTGAATTTCAAGCATAGATACAACTACAAAGACCAGGGAGCTTTGAGAAAGCCTCATAAAGAAAGTCAGTGATTGGTAGATGGGTAACAATAACAAACCAGACATTGACTATATCTTCAAGCATGGTCAAGTTAATACTTATGCTGTGGATGATGTATTAAACCACCCAGACACATCAACGATACAGACAACCTTCTGAACTGAACTGCAGGACAGGAATGAAACTGCTCAGGGATGTTACCATGAGGACATTGGTGATTTTAAAACAGCTACAGAGTTCAATGGCTGAGGATGGATCAACAACATTGTTGTGACTCCACAATAATGACCTAAAGAAGAAGAATACAAACATACAAACTTTTCCAAAACATGCATCTTCTATGCAACAAGGCGCTAAAGTAATACTGAAAAGAACAAACATAGCAAAGGAATATAGTTTTTGGCATAAATGCAAAGCCTTATATTTGGGGCAAATCCAACACAACACATCACTGAGATACTGCCTCCTTATTTTCAAGCATGGTGGCTGCATCATGGTATGGGTATGCTTGACATCGGCAAAGACTGTGTAGTTTTTCAGGATGAAAAGAAACGAGATGGAACTAAGTACAGGTAAAAGACTAGAGGAAAACCTGCTTTAGTCTGCTTTACACCAGACACTGGGAGAGGAATTCACCTTTCAGCAGGACAATAACCTAGCCAAATCTACACTGGAGTTGCTTACCAATAAGACAGTGAATGTTCCTGACTGGCCAAGTCACCATTTTGACTTAAATCTGCTTAAAAATCTATGGCAAGACTTGAAAATTGCTGTCCAACATTTTGACAGAGCTTGAAGAATTTTGAAAGAAATAATGGACAAATGTTGCACAATCCAGGTGTGCAAAGCTTTTAAAGACTTACCCAAGAAGACTCACAGCTGTAATCGATGCCAGAGGTGTTTCTAACATGAACTGACTCAGGGAGCTGACACCTACGCAACAACTATATTTTAGGTATTTTATTTCATTTAAAAGTGGAATTTAAAAGTGGAATTTTTCAACCACTTTGACATTACAGGGTATTTTGTGTAGATTGGTGTAAACAGTACAATTAAATCAATTTTAATCCCACTTTGTAACACAATAAACTATGAAGAATTCCAATGGGTCTGAACACTTTTGCAAGGCACTGTATAGGATGATCTGGGCTAATCTGTTACTGTAAAAATAAAATCCACCCTGAATAAAATCATAAAATAAACTTCCTGTAACAACACATGCATAGTAGCATACAGTGTGGTATGAAATTGCACCAGATGTTGATATTAGATAACACACACACACAATTTCCTCCATCTGTGGGAAACTGTTGAGACATTTCCACCCTGAAGAGCAACAATAACATACTCTTACTGTAACAACACATGTATAGTAACATACACTCCTAGTGTATGTTACTATACAATGTACTATCTAGAACTATCTATAAAATGTACTATCTAGAACTGTATTTGGTTATTTGGCAGTCCCCATAGGAGAACCCTTTGTTGGTTCCAGGTCTAACCTTTTTGGGTTCCACATAGAACCCTTTTCACCGACGGTTGTACATGGATCTATGGGGACAGCCGAAGAACCCTATTGCATTTGACCAGGGCCCATATAACACTGGTCAAAAGTGGTGCCCTATATAGTGAATAGGGTGCCATTTAGAATGAACTTCTTGTCTCATTCATAAAACTGCCTTAGCAGCCAGATTGTTGAATCTAAAGAGCAGTACAATAAAGACATTATAGATGCATAGCTACCTCTATAACATGCTAACCTGCAACATGTGTGGGTGCTTCTGAACCGGTAATGTCCAGATGAATATCATAACAAAGCTACACGCACGCACGCACGCACACACGCACGCACGCACGCACACATGCACGCACGCACACACGCACGCACACACAAATACATAGTGAAGTCCCTCAGTCCAGCGAGACTATGATACTCAAATACCAGACATGCATGGTAAAGCCACACAGCTGGTCTAACAGACACACACACAGACACACACATGTCCCATCTCACTCATCACTGTGTGACATATTGAACAAGCAGCAACACAGACACAACTATACCCTGTAACTGACACTAAATCCTGTCACAACAAAACAACTCACTAACATCACTCACACGACAGACATTCACTAATACAATAAGTACGACAACAACTTAGAGCTACAACGTTCTCCCTATACCAACTGTAACACAACATCACATCAACTTACATCGTCACTAAATCTGGAAGAAATGCCTCACTTCAGTCCCTTCAAAATGTGAGGGAGAGTAGGAGAGAACCCAGATGACAAACACATGGTTGAAGGGGAACAAGAAAGAGAAAGGAATAAATAATTGAAAAGGACAGAGAAAGAAGAAAAGACAAAGAGAGGATAAAGATAGAGAAGAGAGTGGTAACCGTTCAGACCAGGTTTTGTGTAGAGCTCCTCTCCTCTTCTGTCGTCTCTCTTTCTCTAAGGCAGCTAAAGGAAGACTAGCAGAGAGTAACATTCTTTCTCTCTTTCTCTAAAGGTGCTAACTGCCCCCCTGGGTCCCCCTACGCACTCTCTCTCCCCCTTCTCTCTCCCCATCTCTCTCTCTCCTTCTCTCTCCTTCTCTCTCTCTCTTTCTCCCTTCCCTCTCTCGCTCTCTCCTTCTCTCTTCCCCTATCTTTCCTTCTCTCTCTTTCTCTCTCTCCTTCTCTCTCTCCTTCCTCTCCTTCTCTCTCTCCCTCTCTCTCTCTCTCTCTCTCTCCTTCTCTCCCCTCTCTCTCTCCTTCTCTCTCCCCTCTCTCTCTCCTTCTCTCTCTCCTTATCTCTCTCTCTCTCCTTCTCTTCCCTCTCTCTCTCTCTCTCTCTCTCTCCTTCTCTCTTCCCCTATCTCTCTCTATCTCTCTCTCTCTCCTTCTCTCTTCCCCTATCTCTCTCTCTCCTTTAAGCGCTCGACTCACCGCCTACTCTTACACTCCAAAAGATTCTGTTTTGCTCTGGGTATCTCTCTCTCTCTCACTCTCACTCTTTCCCTTCCTCTCTCAGTACCTCCAGGGGGACGGTATGGAAACCTGCAACCTGAACCTGACAAAGTAGAAAGGGGGAGAAGAGAGACATAGGAGAGAAAGGTACAAGACAGAGGTGATATGTAGAGAGTGATATGTAGCGAGAGAGAAGGGAGAGGGAGAAGGGAAAGGTAGAGAAGGAGAGAGCTGGAAAGAGACAGGGAGAGAGAGAGTGGGTGAGAGAGAGAGAGGGGGGGGGGAGTGGAGAGAGGGGGATGGAGAGGGGGAGAGAGAGAAGGAGAGAGAGAGAGGGAGAGAGAGAGAAGGGGAGAGAGAGAAGGAGAGAGAGAGAGAGAGAGAGAAGGAGAGAAAGAGAGAGAGAGAGAGAGAGAGGAGGGGAGAGAGAGAGAGAGGGAAAGAGAGAGAGTGGGAGAGAGGGGGAGAGAGAAGGAGAGAGAGAGGGGGGGAGAGAGGGGGGAGAGAAAGAGAGAGTTTAACATATAGAGAGAAAGAGAAGGGGGTTCAAACTGAACCATCTGTGGCTGAAAACAACATTCTTCTGAGTTTCTGTTTTTTCTTTTTCACAGGCTGGCACCCTCATTATGTCTGTGTGTGAGTTTGTCTGTTTACCTGTTAATATACCGTGTCTGTGTGTGTGTGTGCATGTGTGTGCGCGTGTGTGTGTGTGTTTGCGAGTGTGTGTGTGTGCATATGTTTGCATAACTGTTTGCATGGTGCCTTGCCACATTGCTTTCCCAATGCGCGGTCTGTCTAAATGACATGGCTGCCGATATAGACCTGGTTTAAAACAGCTGGGACTCAAACCTCAACCACTGGCTGTAGTGATTGTTACAGTCGTCTGGTCCAGGGTAGTGTGTGTGTGTGTGTGTGACAATACCTAATTCTTCTGGAGAGATGTTACAATACCTAGTCCTTCTGGAGAGATGTTACAATACCTAGTCCTTCTAGAGAGATGTTACAATACCTAGTCCTTCTAGAGAGATGTTACAATACCTAGTCCTTCAGGAGATATGTTACAATACCTAGTCCTTCTGGAGAGATGTTACAATACCTAGTCCTTCAGGAGAGATGTTACAATACCTAGTCCTTCAGGAGAGATGTTACAATACCTAGTCCTTCAGGAGAGATGTTACAATACCTAGTCCTTCAGGAGAGATGTTACAATACCTAGTCCTTCAGGAGAGATGTTACAATACCTAGTCCTTCTGGAGAGATGTTACAATACCTAGTCCTTCAGGAGAGATGTTACAATACCTAGTCCTTCAGGAGAGATGTTACAATACATAGTCCTTCAGGAGAGATGTTACAATACCTAGTCCTTCAGGAGAGATGTTACAATACCTAGTCCTTCAGGAGAGATGTTACAATACCTAGTCCTTCAGGAGAGATGTTACAATACCTAGTCCTTCAGGAGAGATGTTACAATACCTAGTCCTTCAGGAGAGATGTTACAATACCTATTCCTTCTGGAGAGATGTTACAATACCTAGTCCTTCTGGAGAGATGTTACAATACCTAGTCCTTCAGGAGAGATGTTACAATGCCTAGTCCTTCAGCAGAGATGTTACAATACCTAGTCCTTCTGGAGAGATGTTACAATACCTACTCCTTCAGGAGAGATGTTACAATACCTAGTCCTTCTGGAGAGATATTACAATACCTAGTCCTTCTGGAGAGATGTTACAATACCTAGTCCTTCAGGAGAGATGTTACAATACCTAGTCCTTCAGGAGAGATGTTACAATACCTAGTCCTTCAGGAGAGATGTTACAATACCTAGTCCTTCAGGAGAGATGTTACAATACCTAGTCCTTCAGGAGAGATGTTACAATACCTAGTCCTTCTGGAGAGATGTTACAATACCTAGTCCTTCAGGAGAGATGTTACAATACCTAGTCCTTCTGGAGAGATGTTACAATACCTAGTCCTTCAGGAGAGATGTTACAATACCTAGTCCTTCAGGAGATATGTTACAATACCTAGTCCTTCAGGAGAGATGTTACAATACCTAGTCCTTCAGGAGAGATGTTACAATACCTAGTCCTTCAGGAGAGATGTTACAATACCTAGTCCTTCAGGAGAGATGTTACAATACCTAGTCCTTCAGGAGAGATGTTACAATACCTATTCCTTCTGGAGAGATGTTACAATACCTAGTCCTTCTGGAGAGATGTTACAATACCTAGTCCTTCAGGAGAGATGTTACAATGCCTAGTCCTTCAGCAGAGATGTTACAATACCTAGTCCTTCTGGAGAGATGTTACAATACCTACTCCTTCAGGAGAGATGTTACAATACCTAGTCCTTCTGGAGAGATGTTACAATACCTAGTCCTTCTGGAGAGATGTTACAATACCTAGTCCTTCAGGAGAGATGTTACAATACCTAGTCCTTCAGGAGAGATGTTACAATACCTAGTCCTTCAGGAGAGATGTTACAATACCTAGTCCTTCAGGAGAGATGTTACAATACCTAGTCCTTCAGGAGATATGTTACAATACCTAGTCCTTCAGGAGAGATGTTACAATACCTAGTCCTTCAGGAGAGATGTTACAATACCTAGTCCTTCAGGAGAGATGTTACAATACCTAGTCCTTCAGGAGAGATGTTACAATACCTAGTCCTTCTGGAGAGATGTTACAATACCTAGTCCTTCAGGAGAGATGTTACAATACCTAGTCCTTCAGGAGAGATGTTACAATACCTAGTCCTTCTGGAGAGATGTTACAATACCTAGTCCTTCTGGAGAGATGTACTCATAGGAGTCCCGTCGAACCAGGGGGTCCCAGGTATCGTAGTCCACGATGACAGAGGGTCCGTTTTGCCAGTGACCACTGCCTTCAGATGACAAAACCATATAAAGAGAAATAAACAGAGAGCGAGAGAGAGAGACTGAGGGAGACTGAGGACAATCTCCGTCATGGGTTTGTTGCACAACAGCCCAGCATTGTCAAGGAACACACTATATTCTGTAACAACATCAGCTGATCCCAGGAGAGGACAATTTTTGTTTATTTACTTAAAAAAATATTGTAGAAAATATGAATTCTTTCAATTTTTTTGTGTGAGTTTGTGTGCACACGTGCATGTGTGCGTGATTGAGTATGTGAGTGAGCAAAGTGGAGGTGTGTTTATGTGTATGGATGGTTGAATCCTGAGCTCTTTGCAGTTCTGCTCTGTCTGTTTCTTTGCCTGTATCTGGGATCTGCATTCCTGGGTGATGTGTGTGTGATAAGAGCCTTTATTGTTTCCTGTTGAGTGGAGCAGTGTGTGTTACAGAGGAGTGTGTGTGTTACAGAGGAGTGTGTGTTACAGAGGAGTGTGTGTTACAGAGCAGTGTGTGTTACAGAGCAGTGTGTGTTACAGAGGAGTGTGTGTTACAGAGCAGTGTGTGTTATGTGTGTGTTACAGAGGAGTGTGTGTGTGTTACAGAGGAGTGTGTGTTACAGAGCAGTGTGTGTTACAGAGGAGTGTGTGTTACAGAGGAGTCTGTGTGTGTTACAGAGGAGTGTGTGTTACAGAGGAGTGTGTGTGTGTTACAGAGGAGTGTGTGTGTGTTACAGAGGAGTGTGTGTTACAGAGCAGTGTGTGTTACAGAGGAGTGTGTGTTACAGAGGAGTGTGTGTTACAGAGGAGTGTGTGTTACAGAGCAGTGTGTGTTACAGAGGAGTGTGTGTTACAGAGCAGTATGTGTTATGTGTGTGTTACAGAGGAGTGTGTGTTACAGAGGAGTGTGTGTGTGTTACAGAGGAGTGTGTGTTACAGAGCAGTGTGTGTTACAGAGCAGTGTGTGTTACAGAGGAGTGTGTGTTACAGAGGAGTGTGTGTGTGTTACAGAGGAGTGTGTGTTACAGAGGAGTGTGGGTTACAGAGCAGTGTGTGTTACAGAGCAGTGTGTGTTACAGAGGAGTGTGTGTGTGTTACAGAGGAGTGTGGGTTACAGAGGAGTGTGTGTTACAGAGGAGTGTGTGTGTGTTACAGAGGAGTATGTGTGTGTTACAGAGGAGTGTGTGTTACAGAGCAGTGTGTGTTACAGAGGAGTGTGTGTTACAGAGCAGGGTGTGTTACAGAGCAGTGTGTGTTACAGAGGAGTGTGTGTTACAGAGGAGTGTGTGTTACAGAGCAGTGTGTGTTATGTGTGTGTTACAGAGGAGTGTGTGTTACAGAGGAGTGTGTGTGTGTTACAGAGGAGTGTGTGTTACAGAGCAGTGTGTGTTACAGAGCAGTGTGTGTTACAGAGGAGTGTGTGTTACAGAGGAGTGTGTGTGTGTTACAAAGGAGTGTGGGTTACAGAGCAGTGTGTGTTACAGAGCAGTGTGTGTTACAGAGGAGTGTGTGTGTGTTACAGAGGAGTGTGTGTGTGTTACAGAGGAGTGTGTGTGTGTTACAGAGGAGTGTGTGTTACAGAGGAGTGTGTGTTACAGAGGAGTGTGTGTGTGTTACAGAGGAGTGTGTGTTACAGAGGAGTGTGTGTTACAGAGGAGTGTGTGTTACAGAGGAGTGTGTGTGTGTTACAGAGGAGTGTGTGTGTGTTACAGAGGAGTGTGTTACAGAGGAGTATGTGTGTGTTACAGAGGAGTGTGTGTTACAGAGCAGGGTGTGTTACAGAGGAGTGTGTTACAGAGGAGTGTGTGTGTGTTACAGAGGAGTGTGTGTGTGTTACAGAGCAGTGTGTGTTATGTGTGTGTTACAGAGGAGTGTGTGTTACAGAGGAGTGTGTGTTACAGAGGAGTGTGTGTTACAGAGCAGTGTGTGTTACAGAGCAGTGTGTGTTACAGAGGAGTGTGTGTTACAGAGGAGTGTGTGTGTGTTACAGAGCAGTGTGTGTTACAGAGGAGTGTGTGTTACAGAGGAGTGTGTGTGTGTTACAGAGGAGTGTGTGTTACAGAGGAGTGTGTGTGTGTTACAGAGGAGTGTGGGTTACAGAGCAGTGTGTGTTACAGAGCAGTGTGTGTTACAGAGGAGTGTGTGTGTGTTACAGAGGAGTGTGTGTGTGTTACAGAGGAGTGTGTGTGTGTTACAGAGGAGTGTGTGTTACAGAGGAGTGTGTGTGTGTTACAGAGGAGTGTGGGTTACAGAGGAGTGTGTGTTACAGAGGAGTGTGTGTTACAGAGCAGTGTGTGTTACAGAGGAGTGTGTGTTACAGAGCAGTGCGTGTTACAGAGGAGTGTGTGTTACAGAGGAGTGTGTGTTACAGAGCAGTGTGTGTTACAGAGGAGTGTGTGTTACAGAGCAGTGTGTGTTATGTGTGTGTTACAGAGGAGTGTGTGTTACAGAGGAGTGTGTGTTACAGAGCAGTGTGTGTTACAGAGGAGTGTGTGTTACAGAGGAGTGTGTGTGTGTTACAGAGCAGTGTGTGTTACAGAGCAGTGTGTGTTATGTGTGTGTTACAGAGGAGTGTGTGTGTGTTACAGAGGAGTGTGGGTTACAGAGCAGTGTGTGTTACAGAGCAGTGTGTGTTACAGAGGAGTGTGTGTGTGTTACAGAAGAGTGTGTGTGTTACAGAGGAGTGTGTGTGTGTTACAGAGGAGTGTGTGTTACAGAGGAGTGTGTGTGTGTTACAGAGGAGTGTGGGTTACAGAGGAGTGTGTGTGTGTTACAGAGGAGTGTGGGTTACAGAGGAGTGTGTGTTACAGAGGAGTGTGTGTTACAGAGCAGTGTGTGTTACAGAGGAGTGTGTGTTACAGAGCAGTGCGTGTTACAGAGGAGTGTGTGTTACAGAGGAGTGTGTGTTACAGAGCAGTGTGTGTTACAGAGGAGTGTGTGTTACAGAGCAGTGTGTGTTACAGAGGAGTGTGTGTTACAGAGCAGTGTGTGTTATGTGTGTGTTACAGAGGAGTGTGTGTGTGTTACAGATGAGTGTGTGTGTGTTACAGAGGAGTGTGTGTGTGTCACAGAGGAGTGTGTGTTACAGAGCAGTGTGTGTTACAGTTAGCCAGTCTGAATACTGCCCCTTTCTGGAAAGAGCAAGAAGGCACAGGTTGCTTGGTCAAATCTTTTGGCACAATTTCTGCTCACACAAGCATATTCTGAAACAGACATGTCTGTGTCTGTTCAGACTAACTGAACAGGTGAACAATTCTGATGTGGTGGTCTCAGAAGGATTGGTTTTGATTTGATAGTGAGTCATGATATTTGTCTGTTCTACTCTGTTCTGTTCTACTCTGTTCTGTTCTGCTCTGTTCTGTTCTGTTCTGCTCTGTTCTGCTCTGCTCTGCTCTGTTCTGTTCTGCTCTGTTCTGTTCTGCTCTGTTCCATTCTGCTCTGTTCCGTTCTGCTTCGTTCCGTTCTGCTCCGTTCCGTTCTGTTCTGCTCCATTCTGTTCTGCTTTGTTCTGTTCTGCTTTGTTCCGTTCTGCTCTGTTCCATTCTGTTCTGCTCTGTTCTGTTCTGCTCTGATCTGTTCTGTTTTGCTCTGTTCTGTTCTGTTCTGTTCTGCTCTGTTCTTCTCTGTTCTGTTCTTCTCTGTTCTGCTCTGTTCTGTTCTGCTCTGTTCTGTTCTGCTCTGTTCTGCTCTGTTCTGCTCTGTTCTGTTCGTCTTTGTTCTGCTCTGTTATGTTCTGCTCTGTTCCACTCTGTTCTGTTCTACTCTGTTCTGCTCTGTTCTGTTCTGTTCTGCTCTGTTCTGTTCTTCTCTGCTCTGTTCTGTTCTTCTCTGCTCTGTTCTGTTCTGCTCTGCTCTGCTCTGTTCTGCTCTGCTCTGTTCTGTTCTGCTCTGCTCTGCTTTGTTCTTCTCTGTTCTGCTCTGTTCTGTTCTACTCTGTTCTGTTCTGTTATGTTCTGCTCTGTTCCACTCTGTTCTGTTCTACTCTGTTCTGTTCTGTTCTGCTCTGTTCTGTTCTTCTCTGCTCTGTTCTGTTCTTCTCTGCTCTGTTCTGTTCTGCTCTGCTCTGCTTTGTTCTTCTCTGTTCTGCTCTGTTCTGTTCTGTTCTGTTCTGCTCTGTTCTGTTCTGTTCTGCTCTTTTCTGCTCTGCTCTGCTCTGTTCTGTTCTGCTCTGTTCTGTTCTGCTCTGCTCTGTTCGGTTCTGTTCTGTTCTGCTCTGTTCTAATTCTGCTCGGATCTGTATTGTTCTGCTCTGTTCTGTTCTTTTGTGACGGCAGCTGACAGGATGTGTGACTGCAGGGTGAAGGGCTGTGACAGCAGCTGACAGGATATGTGACTGCAGGGTGAAGGGCTGTGACAGCAGCTGACAGGATATGTGACTGCAGGGTGAAGGGCTGTGACAGCAGCTGACAGGATATGTGACTGCAGGGTGAAGGGCTGTAACAGCAGCTGACAGGATATGTGACTGCAGGGTGAAGGGCTGTGACAGCAGCTGACAGGATATGTGACTGCAGGGTGAAGGGCTGTGACAGCAGCTGACAGGATATGTGACTGCAGGGTGAAGGGCTGTGACAGCAGCTGACAGGATGTGTGACTGCAGGGTGAAGGGCTGTGACGGCAGCTGACAGGATGTGTGACTGCAGGGTGAAGGGCTGTGACAGCAGCTGACAGGATGTGTGACTGCAGGGTGAAGGGCTGTGACAGCAGCTGACAGGATGTGTGACTGCAGGGTGAAGGGCTGTGACGGCAGCTGACAGGATGTGTGACTGCAGGGTGAAGGGCTGTGACAGCAGCTGACAGGATGTGTGACTGCAGGGTGAAGGGCTGTGACAGCAGCTGACAGGATGTGTGACTGCAGGGTGAAGGGCTGTGACGGCAGCTGACAGGATATGTGACTGCAGGGTGAAGGGCTGTGACGGCAGCTGACAGGATGTGTGACTGCAGGGTGAAGGGCTGTGACAGCAGCTGACAGGATATGTGACTGCAGGGTGAAGGGCTGTGACAGCAGCTGACAGGATATGTGACTGCAGGGTGAAGGGCTGTGACAGCAACTGACAGGATGTGTGACTGCAGGGTGAAGGGCTGTGACAGCAGCTGACAGGATGTGTGACTGCAGGGTGAAGGGCTGTGACAGCAGCTGACAGGATGTGTGACTGCAGGGTGAAGGGCTGTGACGGCAGCTGACAGGATATGTGACTGCAGGGTGAAGGGCTGTGACGGCAGCTGACAGGATGTGTGACTGCAGGGTGAAGGGCTGTGACGGCAGCTGACAGGATATATAAGAGCCATTTTGATAGGATTTGTGTTTGTCTAGTTTTGTCTGTTTTGGGCTGTCAGTTCTCACCACTAGAGAGCAGTCTCACTGAGGTTATGGGTCAGGTGGTAGGTCAGTTGATGGCTCAGGTGTATAAGATCACAGGTAACCAGGTAGTAGTCATGCATGGGTGAACAGGACATTCACATGGTTTTTACAGCTATTTACAAGGCTGCCTTTAACCCGGATTACTCAACCACAAATCGTCACCACCATGGTAAATCATCAAGTTTAATCTGTCCTCATATTATTTTATTCAATAAATGGGAACATCCCCCAACTGTATCTAAGTCTGGACATTACCTCAACGTGTCAAAAACAGTTTGCATCACTCATGCATCGTGACGAATTGGAACTTTTAAATAGTCTTTACAGGATGTGTGACTGTAGGGTGACGGGGTTGGCAGGGGCTGTTAGTCAGCCACACCAGCTGTAGTGGTGGTCCAGGTGAGTGTTCGTTGGACCAATGGTGGTTTGAAGGGGAGATTAGGATTATGCTTAACAACGATGACGGCCGGGAATTACCTGGCATCCTTTCAGGACTTTCAGAGAACACCAACTCAACTTTCCCATCATCTGGAAACCTAGGATCTGGAATAAGGAGGGAAGGTGATCATCCATCTCTATCTGTGTGTGTGCATGTCTACCTGCATGCGTTGGCTTTCGTCTGTATTTCACGCCTGCACTCATCACCTGGTGATTAGACCAAGGTTAGCCTGTGACAATACTTACACAGAGAGAAAGAGAGAAAGGGAGAGAGAGAGAGAGAGAGAGAGAGAGAGAGAGGGAGAGGGAGAGGGAGAGAAAGAGAGGGAGAGAAAGAGAGGGAGAGAGAGAGAGAGTAGGTCATTCATTGCATTAGGCTTCCCAGTAGGCCTACTACTACTACTACTACTGTACCTATATAAGCTGTGTCAAGGTCTTCCTTGGGGAAAAGCAGGGGGCGACCGTGGATAATGCCAGTGTGAAACTGGAGCCTGAAGATGACCTCTCGGCTGGCTGTCTGGTGGTTTTTATTATAACACACCACCTGAACCACAGACAGCAGACACAGACAGTTACCTCACCTGGCTGTCTATAAGGTTCATACAGTCAGACCACTGAGCTTTGTATAACATTCCATTCAATTCTGGATTTTAAAAGTGCAGGTACGGTATATGAGTGTGATTATACCTACCATTATGTCTCCCTTCAGCAGTTGAGCTGGTTGCAGTACAAAGTAAACTCTGTCTGTCTGCACTGCTCGCACGTGACTGTGACAGATATATAAACACACACAGACAAAGTAAACCCTGTCTGTCTGCACTGCTCGCACGTGACTGTGACAGATATATAAACACACACAGACAAAGTAAACCCTGTCTGTCTGCACTGCCACTGCTCACACGTGACTGTGACAGATATAAACACACACAGACAAAGTAAACCCTGTCTGCACTGCCACTGCTCACACGTGACTGTGACAGATATAAACACACACAGACAAAGTAAACACACATATGCATTTAGATTTTAGTCATTTAGCAGACACTCTTATCCAGAGTGGATACATTTTCATACTCATAATATTATTACCATGGTAACACTATATTTCCATAGTCCATCTGTAGATCAATCAATCAATCAATCAATCAAATGTATATATAAAGCCTTTTTTTTATATATCAGCAGAAGTCACAAAGTGCTGTACAGAAACCCAGCCTAAAACCCCAAACAGCAATCAATGCAGATGCTCTACAGACTATCTACAACAGACTATCAGTAATATTTATTAACCCTTACCCTTATTGGAAACCTAACCCTAACACTACAATAAAACTATTTAAAAAAGGGTTCTGCAGCGGTCCCATAGGACAGTTGTCACAACTTCCGCCGAAGTTGGTCCCTCTCCTTGTTCGGGCGACGTTCGGCGTTCGAAGTCACCGACTTTCTAGTCATCGTTGATCCTCTTTTCATTTTCCTTTGGTTTTGTCTTGTCTTGTATTACACCTGGTTCCAATCCCATTCATTACATGTTGTGTATTTAACCCCCTCATGTCTTGTCGGTGATTGTTTGTTTGTAAGCTATGTGTAAGTTATGTTCTGGTGTGTGACAGGTTTTGTACCCACTTGTTTTATTTTGTATATTTTGGTTTTCTGAGTTTTTGAGCGCTTATTAAACTGCTCCGTTTATACCAAGTTCGATCTCCTGCGCCTGACTTCGCTGCCACCAGCACGCACCCCTTTACAGTGGTATTCAAAGTCGGGGTCGCAGGGAATTGCAGTGGGGTCGCCAATTATTATTATGATTTTTAATTGTATTTTTAGGAGCAAAAAAATAAGAGTACAGATTATTGTATTGGACAATATACAAAGTGTTTGAGAAAGATTATTTGAAAAAAAAAAATGTATTGGTAAATATATTTATTGGTTTCTTTCCATTTTGATAAGAGATGAAAATACAATGAATTGAAGGTTGTTTTTTTAATGTAAAAATCTACATTTACAGATTTTAAGGTTGTGTCATTAGATTTGGGCAACAAATTTGGTCCCCAGAAATTCTGGTGTAAATAAATGGTGTCCCCACTGCCATAGTTTCATTTTGGGTTCCCCTGTGTAAAGGGTTCTACATGGAACTCAAAAGGTGTTCTTCACAGCTAAGGAACACCTTTTGTTCTAAGAGTGTAACTGTAACCTTAGCAAATAGTTGCTTTTCAACAGATAGTTTGTTGATACTATGACGCTCTACAGATGCTCTACAGATGGACTATCCGGAACATTCAAATGAAGTGTGAATGAGTATGGTATCTCACTAGACTGCTGAAGTACAGACGACCTGCAGGCTCTGGTACACTCTCAGGAACAGACGACATCCTGCAGACAACACAAACAGGAAAAATATATCGCTAATTCAGTAGTGCATCATAAAATGTATATCTGAGAACAGTGTGTATCACTGTGACGTGAGAGGTGTAGTATAGTGTTTGTATGGGCATTTCTAACCTCCCTCAGAATTGATGTTGGGAACGCCGTGAAGAACCACACAAAGGAGGAAGAGAGGAGAGGGATCCATGTTCATAACTCCCTTCAGCAGACTGCTGAACATCCACACATACCTAGAGAGAGAGGGATTGACCTCCCAAATCAATCAAGGGTGGTACCACAGGGTTCAATTCTCTGGCCGACTCTCTTTTCTGTATACATCAATGATGTTGCTCTTGCTGCTGGTGATTCTCTGATCCACCTCTACGCAGACGACACCATTCTGTATACTTCTGGCCCCTCCTTGGACACTGTGTTAACTAACCTCCAGACGAGCTTCAATGCCATACCACTCTTCTTCCGTGGCCTCCAACTGCTCTTAAACGCAAGTAAAACTAAATGCATGCTTTTCAATTGATCACTGCCCGCACCTGCTCGCCCGTCCAGCATCACTACTCTGGATGACTCTGACTTAGAATACGTGGACAACTACAAATACCTGGGTGTCTGGTTAGACTGTAAACTCTCCTTCCAGACTCACATTAAGCATCTCCAATCCAAAATTACATCTAGAATCGGCTTCCTATATCGCAACAAAGCATCCTTCACTCATGCTGCCAAACATACCCTCGTAAAACTGACCATCCTACCGATCCTCGACTTCGGTGATGTCATCTATAAAATAGCCTCCAACACTCTACTCAACAAACTGGATGCAGTCTATCACAGTGGCATCCGTTTTGTCACCAAAGCCCCATACACTACCCACCATTGCGACCTGTACGCTCTCGTTGGTTGGCCCTCGCTTCATACTCGTCGCCAAACCCACTGGCTACAGGTTATCTACAAGTCTCTGCTAGGTAAAGCCCTGCCTTATCTCAGCTCACTGGTCACCATAGCAGCACCCACTCGTAGCACGCGCTCCAGCAGGTATATCTCACTGGTCACCCCCAAAGCAAATTCCTCCTTTGGTCGTCTTTCCTTCCAGTTCTCACCTGCCCATGACTGGAACGAATTGCAAAAATCTCTGAAGCTGGAGACTCACATCTCCCTCACTAGCTTTAATCACCAGCTGTCAGAACATTTTACAGATCACTGCACCTGTACATAGCCCATCTGTAAACAGCCCATCTATCTACCTACCTCATCCCCATACTGGTATTTATTTATTTTTCTCCTTTGCACCCCAGTATCTCTACCTGCACATTCATCTTCTGCTGATCTACCATTCCAGTGTTTAATTGCTATATTGTAATTACTTCGCCACCATGACCTATTTATTTCCTTAACTTACCTCATTTGCACTCACTGTACATAGACTTTTTGTTTTCTTTTGTTGTACTGTATTATTGACTGTATGTTTTGTTTATTCCATGTGTAACTCTGTGTTGTTGTATGTGTCGAATTGCTACGCTTTATCTTGGCCAGGTCGCAGTTGCAAATGAGAACTTGTTCTCAACTAGCCTACCTGGTTAAATAAAGGTGAAATAATGTATTTTTTATTTTTTAAATTGACCTCCATCAGGTATCAGGTAGAATCAGGTAAAATTTCAGAACAAGGAATCCCTCAGCCAGAGGGCCACATCTGAAGCTCACTGATGACCAGACAGTTGATCTTTGAAATATATTGATCTGTTGTGCAGAGGAGCTTCTGTGAACTTGATGTTAACCAATCAAATTTGCTTTGTGTGGGGTGGTTTCTTACCGTTTCTGCGAGGGATTCATCAGGGAAGATACTTTGTTGTTGTAGAACCTTCTCATGGCAAAGTGGTCTAGACCCAGGTCTGCACTGAGGAGGACATAGACATTCAGTTTAGATCCAGGTCTGCACTGAGGAGGACATAGACATTCAGTTTAGAGCCAGGTCTGCACTGAGGAGGACATAGACATTCAGTTTAGATCCAGGTCTGCACTGAGGAGGACATAGACATTCAGTTTAGATCCAGGTCTGCACTGAGGAGGACATAGACATTCAGTTTAGAGCCAGGTCTGCACTGAGGAGGACATAGACATTCAGTTTAGATCCAGGTCTGCGCTGAGGAGGACATAGACATTCAGTTTAGATCCAGGTCTGCACTGAGGAGGACATAGACATTCAGTTTAGATCCAGGTCTGCACTGAGGAGGACATAGACATTCAGTTTAGAGCCAGGTCTGCACTGAGGAGGACATAGACATTCAGTTTAGAGCCAGGTCTGCACTGAGGAGGACACACACATTCAGTTTAGAGCCAGGTCTGCACTGAGGAGGACATAGACATTCAGTTTAGAGCCAGGTCTGCACTGAGGAGGACATAGACATTCAGTTTAGAGCCAGGTCTGCACTGAGGAGGACACACACATTCAGTTTAGAGCCAGGTCTGCACTGAGGAGGACATAGACATTCAGTTTAGAGCCAGGTCTGCACTGGGGGAGACACACACATTCAGTCTAGATCCAGGTCTGCACTGGGGGAGACACACACATTCAGTCTAGATCCAGGTCTGCACTGGGGGAGTAACACACATTTAGTCTAGACCCAGGTCTGCACTGGGGGAGACACACACATTTAGTCTAGACCCAGGTCTGCACTGGGGGAGACACACACATTCAGTCTAGATCCAGGTCTGCACTGGGGGAGACACACACATTCAGTCTAGATCCAGGTCTGCACTGGGGGAGACACACACATTCAGTCTAGACCCAGGTCTGCACTGAGGGAGACACACACATTCAGTCTAGATCCAGGTCTGCACTGAGGAGGACATAGACATTCAGTTTAGAGCCAGGTCTGCACTGGGGGAGACACACACATTCAGTCTAGATCCAGGTCTGCACTGGGGGAGACACACATATTCAGTCTAGATCCAGGTCTGCACTGGGGGAGACACACACATTCAGTCTAGATCCAGGTCTGCACTGAGAAGGACACACACATTCAGTCTAGATCCAGGTCTGCACTGAGGAGGACATAGACATTCAGTTTAGAGCCAGGTCTGCACTGAGGAGGACACACACATTCAGTCTAGATCCAGGTCTGCACTGAGGAGGACACACACATTCAGTCTAGATCCAGGTCTGCACTGGGGGAGACACACACATTCAGTCTAGATCCAGGTCTGCACTGGGGGAGACACACACATTCAGTCTAGATCCAGGTCTGCACTGTGAAGGACACACACATTCAGTCTAGATCCAGGTCTGCACTGGGGGAGACACGCACATTCAGTCTAGATCCAGGTCTGCACTGGGGGAGACACGCACATTCAGTCTAGACCCAGGTCTGCACTGGGGGAGACACACACATTCAGTCTAGATCCAGGTCTGCACTGGGGGAGACACGCACATTTAGTCTAGATCCAGGTCTGCATTGAGGAGGACACACACATTCAGTCTAGACCCAGGTCTGCACTGAGAAGGACACACACATTCAGTCTAGATCCAGGTCTGCACTGGGGGAAACACACACATTCAGTCTAGATCCAGGTCTGCACTGGGGGAAACACACACATTCAGTCTAGATCCAGGTCTGCACTGAGGAGGACACACACATTCAGTCTAGACCCAGGTCTGGACTGGGGGAGACACACACATTCAGTCTAGATCCAGGTCTGCACTGGGGGAGACACACAAATTCAGTCTAGATCCAGGTCTGCACTGAGAAGGACACACACATTCAGTCTAGATCCAGGTCTGCACCGAGGAGGACACACACATTCAGTCTAGATCCAGGTCTGCACTGAGGAGGACACACACATTCAGTCTAGATCCAGGTCTGCACTGGGGGAGACACGCACATTCAGTTTAGAGCCAGGTCTGCACTGGGGGAGACACGCACATTCAGTCTAGATCCAGGTCTGCACTGGGGGAGACACGCACATTCAGTCTAGATCCAGGTCTGCACTGGGGGAGACACGCACATTCAGTCTAGATCCAGGTCTGCACTGGGGGAGACACACACATTCAGTCTAGATCCAGGTCTGCACTGAGAAGGACACACACATTCAGTCTAGATCCAGGTCTGCACTGAGGAGGACATAGACATTCAGTTTAGAGCCAGGTCTGCACTGAGGAGGACACACACATTCAGTCTAGATCCAGGTCTGCACTGAGGAGGACATAGACATTCAGTTTAGATCCAGGCAGCACTGAGGAGGACATAGACATTCAGTTTAGATCCAGGTCTGCACTGAGGAGGACATAGACATTCAGTTTAGATCCAGGTCTGCACTGAGGAGGACATAGACATTCAGTTTAGATCCAGGTCTGCACTGAGGAGGACATAGACATTCAGTTTAGAGCCAGGTCTGCACTGAGGAGGACATAGACATTCAGTTTAGAGCCAGGTCTGCACTGAGGATGACACACACATTCAGTTTAGAGCCAGGTCTGCACTGAGGAGGACATAGACATTCAGTTTAGAGCCAGGTCTGCACTGAGGAGGACATAGACATTCAGTTTAGAGCCAGGTCTGCACTGAGGAGGACACACACATTCAGTTTAGAGCCAGGTCTGCACTGAGGAGGACATAGACATTCAGTTTAGAGCCAGGTCTGCACTGGGGGAGACACACACATTCAGTCTAGATCCAGGTCTGCACTGGGGGAGACACACACATTCAGTCTAGATCCAGGTCTGCACTGGGGGAGACACACACATTTAGTCTAGACCCAGGTCTGCACTGGGGGAGACACACACATTTAGTCTAGACCCAGGTCTGCACTGGGGGAGACACACACATTCAGTCTAGATCCAGGTCTGCACTGGGGGAGACACACACATTCAGTCTAGATCCAGGTCTGCACTGGGGGAGACACACACATTCAGTCTAGACCCAGGTCTGCACTGAGGGAGACACACACATTCAGTCTAGATCCAGGTCTGCACTGAGGAGGACATAGACATTCAGTTTAGAGCCAGGTCTGCACTGGGGGAGACACACACATTCAGTCTAGATCCAGGTCTGCACTGGGGGAGACACACATATTCAGTCTAGATCCAGGTCTGCACTGGGGGAGACACACACATTCAGTCTAGATCCAGGTCTGCACTGAGAAGGACACACACATTCAGTCTAGATCCAGGTCTGCACTGAGGAGGACATAGACATTCAGTTTAGAGCCAGGTCTGCACTGAGGAGGACACACACATTCAGTCTAGATCCAGGTCTGCACTGAGGAGGACACACACATTCAGTCTAGATCCAGGTCTGCACTGGGGGAGACACACACATTCAGTCTAGATCCAGGTCTGCACTGGGGGAGACACACACATTCAGTCTAGATCCAGGTCTGCACTGTGAAGGACACACACATTCAGTCTAGATCCAGGTCTGCACTGGGGGAGACACGCACATTCAGTCTAGATCCAGGTCTGCACTGGGGGAGACACGCACATTCAGTCTAGACCCAGGTCTGCACTGGGGGAGACACACACATTCAGTCTAGATCCAGGTCTGCACTGGGGGAGACACGCACATTTAGTCTAGATCCAGGTCTGCATTGAGGAGGACACACACATTCAGTCTAGACCCAGGTCTGCACTGAGAAGGACACACACATTCAGTCTAGATCCAGGTCTGCACTGGGGGAAACACACACATTCAGTCTAGATCCAGGTCTGCACTGGGGGAAACACACACATTCAGTCTAGATCCAGGTCTGCACTGAGGAGGACACACACATTCAGTCTAGACCCAGGTCTGGACTGGGGGAGACACACACATTCAGTCTAGATCCAGGTCTGCACTGGGGGAGACACGCACATTCAGTCTAGATCCAGGTCTGCACTGAGGAGGACACACACATTCAGTCTAGATCCAGGTCTGCACTGGGGGAGACACGCACATTCAGTTTAGAGCCAGGTCTGCACTGGGGAGACACACACATTCAGTCTAGATCCAGGTCTGCACTGTGAAGGACACACACATTCAGTCTAGATCCAGGTCTGCACTGGGGGAGACACGCACATTCAGTCTAGATCCAGGTCTGCACTGGGGGAGACACGCACATTCAGTCTAGACCCAGGTCTGCACTGGGGGAGACACACACATTCAGTCTAGATCCAGGTCTGCACTGGGGGAGACACGCACATTTAGTCTAGATCCAGGTCTGCATTGAGGAGGACACACACATTCAGTCTAGACCCAGGTCTGCACTGAGAAGGACACACACATTCAGTCTAGATCCAGGTCTGCACTGGGGGAAACACACACATTCAGTCTAGATCCAGGTCTGCACTGGGGGAAACACACACATTCAGTCTAGATCCAGGTCTGCACTGAGGAGGACACACACATTCAGTCTAGACCCAGGTCTGGACTGGGGGAGACACACACATTCAGTCTAGATCCAGGTCTGCACTGGGGGAGACACACAAATTCAGTCTAGATCCAGGTCTGCACTGAGAAGGACACACACATTCAGTCTAGATCCAGGTCTGCACCGAGGAGGACACACACATTCAGTCTAGATCCAGGTCTGCACTGAGGAGGACACACACATTCAGTCTAGATCCAGGTCTGCACTGGGGGAGACACGCACATTCAGTTTAGAGCCAGGTCTGCACTGGGGGAGACACGCACATTCAGTCTAGATCCAGGTCTGCACTGGGGGAGACACGCACATTCAGTCTAGATCCAGGTCTGCACTGGGGGAGACACGCACATTCAGTCTAGATCCAGGTCTGCACTGGGGGAGACACACACATTCAGTCTAGATCCAGGTCTGCACTGAGAAGGACACACACATTCAGTCTAGATCCAGGTCTGCACTGAGGAGGACATAGACATTCAGTTTAGAGCCAGGTCTGCACTGAGGAGGACACACACATTCAGTCTAGATCCAGGTCTGCACTGAGGAGGACATAGACATTCAGTTTAGATCCAGGTCTGCACTGAGGAGGACATAGACATTCAGTTTAGATCCAGGTCTGCACTGAGGAGGACATAGACATTCAGTTTAGATCCAGGTCTGCACTGAGGAGGACATAGACATTCAGTTTAGATCCAGGTCTGCACTGAGGAGGACATAGACATTCAGTTTAGAGCCAGGTCTGCACTGAGGAGGACATAGACATTCAGTTTAGAGCCAGGTCTGCACTGAGGAGGACACACACATTCAGTTTAGAGCCAGGTCTGCACTGAGGAGGACATAGACATTCAGTTTAGAGCCAGGTCTGCACTGAGGAGGACATAGACATTCAGTTTAGAGCCAGGTCTGCACTGAGGAGGACACACACATTCAGTTTAGAGCCAGGTCTGCACTGAGGAGGACATAGACATTCAGTTTAGAGCCAGGTCTGCACTGGGGGAGACACACACATTCAGTCTAGATCCAGGTCTGCACTGGGGGAGACACACACATTCAGTCTAGATCCAGGTCTGCACTGGGGGAGACACACACATTTAGTCTAGACCCAGGTCTGCACTGGGGGAGACACACACATTTAGTCTAGACCCAGGTCTGCACTGGGGGAGACACACACATTCAGTCTAGATCCAGGTCTGCACTGGGGGAGACACACACATTCAGTCTAGATCCAGGTCTGCACTGGGGGAGACACACACATTCAGTCTAGACCCAGGTCTGCACTGAGGGAGACACACACATTCAGTCTAGATCCAGGTCTGCACTGAGGAGGACATAGACATTCAGTTTAGAGCCAGGTCTGCACTGGGGGAGACACACACATTCAGTCTAGATCCAGGTCTGCACTGGGGGAGACACACATATTCAGTCTAGATCCAGGTCTGCACTGGGGGAGACACACACATTCAGTCTAGATCCAGGTCTGCACTGAGAAGGACACACACATTCAGTCTAGATCCAGGTCTGCACTGAGGAGGACATAGACATTCAGTTTAGAGCCAGGTCTGCACTGAGGAGGACACACACATTCAGTCTAGATCCAGGTCTGCACTGAGGAGGACACACACATTCAGTCTAGATCCAGGTCTGCACTGGGGGAGACACACACATTCAGTCTAGATCCAGGTCTGCACTGGGGGAGACACACACATTCAGTCTAGATCCAGGTCTGCACTGTGAAGGACACACACATTCAGTCTAGATCCAGGTCTGCACTGGGGGAGACACGCACATTCAGTCTAGATCCAGGTCTGCACTGGGGGAGACACGCACATTCAGTCTAGACCCAGGTCTGCACTAGGGGAGACACACACATTCAGTCTAGATCCAGGTCTGCACTGGGGGAGACACGCACATTTAGTCTAGATCCAGGTCTGCATTGAGGAGGACACACACATTCAGTCTAGACCCAGGTCTGCACTGAGAAGGACACACACATTCAGTCTAGATCCAGGTCTGCACTGGGGGAAACACACACATTCAGTCTAGATCCAGGTCTGCACTGGGGGAAACACACACATTCAGTCTAGATCCAGGTCTGCACTGAGGAGGACACACACATTCAGTCTAGACCCAGGTCTGGACTGGGGGAGACACACACATTCAGTCTAGATCCAGGTCTGCACTGGGGGAGACACGCACATTCAGTCTAGATCCAGGTCTGCACTGAGGAGGACACACACATTCAGTCTAGATCCAAGTCTGCACTGGGGGAGACACGCACATTCAGTTTAGAGCCAGGTCTGCACTGGGGGAGACACACACATTCAGTCTAGATCCAGGTCTGCACTGTGAAGGACACACACATTCAGTCTAGATCCAGGTCTGCACTGGGGGAGACACGCACATTCAGTCTAGATCCAGGTCTGCACTGGGGGAGACACGCACATTCAGTCTAGACCCAGGTCTGCACTGGGGGAGACACACACATTCAGTCTAGATCCAGGTCTGCACTGGGGGAGACACGCACATTTAGTCTAGATCCAGGTCTGCATTGAGGAGGACACACACATTCAGTCTAGACCCAGGTCTGCACTGAGAAGGACACACACATTCAGTCTAGATCCAGGTCTGCACTGGGGGAAACACACACATTCAGTCTAGATCCAGGTCTGCACTGGGGGAAACACACACATTCAGTCTAGATCCAGGTCTGCACTGAGGAGGACACACACATTCAGTCTAGACCCAGGTCTGGACTGGGGGAGACACACACATTCAGTCTAGATCCAGGTCTGCACTGGGGGAGACACACAAATTCAGTCTAGATCCAGGTCTGCACTGAGAAGGACACACACATTCAGTCTAGATCCAGGTCTGCACCGAGGAGGACACACACATTCAGTCTAGATCCAGGTCTGCACTGAGGAGGACACACACATTCAGTCTAGATCCAGGTCTGCACTGGGGGAGACACGCACATTCAGTTTAGAGCCAGGTCTGCACTGGGGGAGACACGCACATTCAGTCTAGATCCAGGTCTGCACTGGGGGAGACACGCACATTCAGTCTAGATCCAGGTCTGCACTGGGGGAGACACGCACATTCAGTCTAGATCCAGGTCTGCACTGGGGGAGACACACACATTCAGTCTAGATCCAGGTCTGCACTGAGAAGGACACACACATTCAGTCTAGATCCAGGTCTGCACTGAGGAGGACATAGACATTCAGTTTAGAGCCAGGTCTGCACTGAGGAGGACACACACATTCAGTCTAGATCCAGGTCTGCACTGAGGAGGACATAGACATTCAGTTTAGATCCAGGTCTGCACTGAGGAGGACATAGACATTCAGTTTAGATCCAGGTCTGCACTGAGGAGGACATAGACATTCAGTTTAGATCCAGGTCTGCACTGAGGAGGACATAGACATTCAGTTTAGATCCAGGTCTGCACTGAGGAGGACATAGACATTCAGTTTAGAGCCAGGTCTGCACTGAGGAGGACATAGACATTCAGTTTAGAGCCAGGTCTGCACTGAGGAGGACACACACATTCAGTTTAGAGCCAGGTCTGCACTGAGGAGGACATAGACATTCAGTTTAGAGCCAGGTCTGCACTGAGGAGGACATAGACATTCAGTTTAGAGCCAGGTCTGCACTGAGGAGGACACACACATTCAGTTTAGAGCCAGGTCTGCACTGAGGAGGACATAGACATTCAGTTTAGAGCCAGGTCTGCACTGGGGGAGACACACACATTCAGTCTAGATCCAGGTCTGCACTGGGGGAGACACACACATTCAGTCTAGATCCAGGTCTGCACTGGGGGAGACACACACATTTAGTCTAGACCCAGGTCTGCACTGGGGGAGACACACACATTTAGTCTAGACCCAGGTCTGCACTGGGGGAGACACACACATTCAGTCTAGATCCAGGTCTGCACTGGGGGAGACACACACATTCAGTCTAGATCCAGGTCTGCACTGGGGGAGACACACACATTCAGTCTAGACCCAGGTCTGCACTGAGGGAGACACACACATTCAGTCTAGATCCAGGTCTGCACTGAGGAGGACATAGACATTCAGTTTAGAGCCAGGTCTGCACTGGGGGAGACACACACATTCAGTCTAGATCCAGGTCTGCACTGGGGGAGACACACATATTCAGTCTAGATCCAGGTCTGCACTGGGGGAGACACACACATTCAGTCTAGATCCAGGTCTGCACTGAGAAGGACACACACATTCAGTCTAGATCCAGGTCTGCACTGAGGAGGACATAGACATTCAGTTTAGAGCCAGGTCTGCACTGAGGAGGACACACACATTCAGTCTAGATCCAGGTCTGCACTGAGGAGGACACACACATTCAGTCTAGATCCAGGTCTGCACTGGGGGAGACACACACATTCAGTCTAGATCCAGGTCTGCACTGGGGGAGACACACACATTCAGTCTAGATCCAGGTCTGCACTGTGAAGGACACACACATTCAGTCTAGATCCAGGTCTGCACTGGGGGAGACACGCACATTCAGTCTAGATCCAGGTCTGCACTGGGGGAGACACGCACATTCAGTCTAGACCCAGGTCTGCACTAGGGGAGACACACACATTCAGTCTAGATCCAGGTCTGCACTGGGGGAGACACGCACATTTAGTCTAGATCCAGGTCTGCATTGAGGAGGACACACACATTCAGTCTAGACCCAGGTCTGCACTGAGAAGGACACACACATTCAGTCTAGATCCAGGTCTGCACTGGGGGAAACACACACATTCAGTCTAGATCCAGGTCTGCACTGGGGGAAACACACACATTCAGTCTAGATCCAGGTCTGCACTGAGGAGGACACACACATTCAGTCTAGACCCAGGTCTGGACTGGGGGAGACACACACATTCAGTCTAGATCCAGGTCTGCACTGGGGGAGACACGCACATTCAGTCTAGATCCAGGTCTGCACTGAGGAGGACACACACATTCAGTCTAGATCCAGGTCTGCACTGGGGGAGACACGCACATTCAGTTTAGAGCCAGGTCTGCACTGGGGGAGACACGCACATTCAGTCTAGATCCAGGTCTGCACTGGGGGAGACACGCACATTCAGTCTAGATCCAGGTCTGCACTGGGGGAGACACGCACATTCAGTCTAGATCCAGGTCTGCACTGGGGGAGACACACACATTCAGTCTAGATCCAGGTCTGCACTGAGAAGGACACACACATTCAGTCTAGATCCAGGTCTGCACTGAGGAGGACATAGACATTCAGTTTAGAGCCAGGTCTGCACTGAGGAGGACACACACATTCAGTCTAGATCCAGGTCTGCACTGAGGAGGACATAGACATTCAGTTTAGATCCAGGTCTGCACTGAGGAGGACATAGACATTCAGTTTAGATCCAGGTCTGCACTGAGGAGGACATAGACATTCAGTTTAGATCCAGGTCTGCACTGAGGAGGACATAGACATTCAGTTTAGATCCAGGTCTGCACTGAGGAGGACATAGACATTCAGTTTAGAGCCAGGTCTGCACTGAGGAGGACATAGACATTCAGTTTAGAGCCAGGTCTGCACTGAGGAGGACACACACATTCAGTTTAGAGCCAGGTCTGCACTGAGGAGGACATAGACATTCAGTTTAGAGCCAGGTCTGCACTGAGGAGGACATAGACATTCAGTTTAGAGCCAGGTCTGCACTGAGGAGGACACACACATTCAGTTTAGAGCCAGGTCTGCACTGAGGAGGACATAGACATTCAGTTTAGAGCCAGGTCTGCACTGGGGGAGACACACACATTCAGTCTAGATCCAGGTCTGCACTGGGGGAGACACACACATTCAGTCTAGATCCAGGTCTGCACTGGGGGAGACACACACATTTAGTCTAGACCCAGGTCTGCACTGGGGGAGACACACACATTTAGTCTAGACCCAGGTCTGCACTGGGGGAGACACACACATTCAGTCTAGATCCAGGTCTGCACTGGGGGAGACACACACATTCAGTCTAGATCCAGGTCTGCACTGGGGGAGACACACACATTCAGTCTAGACCCAGGTCTGCACTGAGGGAGACACACACATTCAGTCTAGATCCAGGTCTGCACTGAGGAGGACATAGACATTCAGTTTAGAGCCAGGTCTGCACTGGGGGAGACACACACATTCAGTCTAGATCCAGGTCTGCACTGGGGGAGACACACATATTCAGTCTAGATCCAGGTCTGCACTGGGGGAGTCACACACATTCAGTCTAGATCCAGGTCTGCACTGAGAAGGACACACACATTCAGTCTAGATCCAGGTCTGCACTGAGGAGGACATAGACATTCAGTTTAGAGCCAGGTCTGCACTGAGGAGGACACACACATTCAGTCTAGATCCAGGTCTGCACTGAGGAGGACACACACATTCAGTCTAGATCCAGGTCTGCACTGGGGGAGACACACACATTCAGTCTAGATCCAGGTCTGCACTGGGGGAGACACACACATTCAGTCTAGATCCAGGTCTGCACTGTGAAGGACACACACATTCAGTCTAGATCCAGGTCTGCACTGGGGGAGACACGCACATTCAGTCTAGATCCAGGTCTGCACTGGGGGAGACACGCACATTCAGTCTAGACCCAGGTCTGCACTGGGGGAGACACACACATTCAGTCTAGATCCAGGTCTGCACTGGGGGAGACACGCACATTTAGTCTAGATCCAGGTCTGCATTGAGGAGGACACACACATTCAGTCTAGACCCAGGTCTGCACTGAGAAGGACACACACATTCAGTCTAGATCCAGGTCTGCACTGGGGGAAACACACACATTCAGTCTAGATCCAGGTCTGCACTGGGGGAAACACACACATTCAGTCTAGATCCAGGTCTGCACTGAGGAGGACACACACATTCAGTCTAGACCCAGGTCTGGACTGGGGGAGACACACACATTCAGTCTAGATCCAGGTCTGCACTGGGGGAGACACACAAATTCAGTCTAGATCCAGGTCTGCACTGAGAAGGACACACACATTCAGTCTAGATCCAGGTCTGCACCGAGGAGGACACACACATTCAGTCTAGATCCAGGTCTGCACTGAGGAGGACACACACATTCAGTCTAGATCCAGGTCTGCACTGGGGGAGACACGCACATTCAGTTTAGAGCCAGGTCTGCACTGGGGGAGACACGCACATTCAGTCTAGATCCAGGTCTGCACTGGGGGAGACACGCACATTCAGTCTAGATCCAGGTCTGCACTGGGGGAGACACGCACATTCAGTCTAGATCCAGGTCTGCACTGGGGGAGACACACACATTCAGTCTAGATCCAGGTCTGCACTGAGAAGGACACACACATTCAGTCTAGATCCAGGTCTGCACTGAGGAGGACATAGACATTCAGTTTAGAGCCAGGTCTGCACTGAGGAGGACACACACATTCAGTCTAGATCCAGGTCTGCACTGAGGAGGACACACACATTCAGTCTAGATCCAGGTCTGCACTGGGGGAGACACGCACATTCAGTCTAGATCCAGGTCTGCACTGAGAAGGACACACACATTCAGTCTAGACCCAGGTCTGGACTGGGGGAGACACACACATTCAGTCTAGACCCAGGTCTGCACTGGGGGAGACACACACATTCAGTCTAGATCCAGGTCTGCACTGGGGGAGACACACACATTCAGTCTAGATCCAGGTCTGCACTGGGGGAGACACACACATTCAGTCTAGATCCAGGTCTGCACTGAGGAGGACACACACATTCAGTCTAGATCCAGGTCTGCACTGAGAAGGACACACACATTCAGTCTAGATCCAGGTCTGCACTGGGGGAGACACACACATTCAGTCTAGATCCAGGTTTGCCCTGAGGGAGACACGCACATTCAGTCTAGATCCAGGTCTGCACTGGGGGAGACACGCACATTCAGTCTAGATCCAGGTCTGCATTGAGGAGGACACACACATTCAGTCTAGATCCAGGTCTGCACTGAGAAGGACACACACATTCAGTCTAGACCCAGGTCTGGACTGGGGGAGACACACACATTCAGTCTAGACCCAGGTCTGCACTGGGGGAGACACACATATTCAGTCTAGATCCAGGTCTGCACTGGGGGAGACACACACATTCAGTCTAGATCCAGGTCTGCACTGAGGAGGACACACACATTCAGTCTAGATCCAGGTCTGCACTGAGAAGGACACACACATTCAGTCTAGATCCAGGTCTGCACTGGGGGAGACACACACATTCAGTCTAGATCCAGGTTTGCCCTGAGGGAGACACACACATTCAGGATAGACCCAGGTCTGCACTGAGGAGGACACGCACATTCAGTCTAGATCCAGGTCTGCACTGGGGGAGACACGCACATTCAGTCTAGATCCAGGTCTGCACTGGGGGAGACACGCACATTCAGTCTAGATCCAGGTCTGCATTGAGGAGGACACACACATTCAGTCTAGATCCAGGTCTGCATTGAGGAGGACACACACATTCAGTCTAGATCCAGGTCTGCACTGAGAAGGACACACACATTCAGTCTAGATCCAGGTCTGCACTGGGGGAGACACACACATTCAGTCTAGATCCAGGTTTGCCCTGAGGGAGACACACACATTCAGGATAGACCCAGGTCTGCACTGAGGAGGACACGCACATTCAGTCTAGACCCAGGTCTGCACTGAGGAGGACACACACATTCAGTCTAGATCCAGGTCTGCACTGAGGAGGACACACATATTCAGTCTAGACCCAGGTCTGCATTGGGGGAGACACGCACATTCAGTCTAGATCCAGGTCTGCACTGAGGAGGACACGCACATTTAGTCTAGAGCCAGGTCTGCATTGGGGGAGACATGCACATTCAGTCTAGATCCAGGTCTGCACTGGGGGAGACACGCACATTCAGTCTAGATCCAGGTCTGCACTGGGGGAGACACGCACATTCAGTCTAGATCCAGGTCTGCACTGGGGGAGACACACACATTCAGTCTAGATCCAGGTCTGCACTGGGGGAGACACACACATTCAGTCTAGATCCAGGTCTGCACTGAGAAGGACACACACATTCAGTCTAGATCCAGGTCTGCACTGAGGAGGACATAGACATTCAGTTTAGAGCCAGGTCTGCACTGAGGAGGACACACACATTCAGTCTAGATCCAGGTCTGCACTGAGGAGGACACACACATTCAGTCTAGATCCAGGTCTGCACTGGGGGAGACACGCACATTCAGTCTAGATCCAGGTCTGCACTGAGAAGGACACACACATTCAGTCTAGACCCAGGTCTGGACTGGGGGAGACACACACATTCAGTCTAGACCCAGGTCTGCACTGGGGGAGACACACACATTCAGTCTAGATCCAGGTCTGCACTGGGGGAGACACACACATTCAGTCTAGATCCAGGTCTGCACTGGGGGAGACACACACATTCAGTCTAGATCCAGGTCTGCACTGGGGGAGACACACACATTCAGTCTAGATCCAGGTCTGCACTGAGAAGGACACACACATTCAGTCTAGACCCAGGTCTGGACTGGGGGAGACACACACATTCAGTCTAGATCCAGGTCTGCACTGAGGAGGACACACACATTCAGTCTAGATCCAGGTCTGCACTGAGAAGGACACACACATTCAGTCTAGATCCAGGTCTGCACTGGGGGAGACACACACATTCAGTCTAGATCCAGGTTTGCCCTGAGGGAGACACACACATTCAGGATAGACCCAGGTCTGCACTGAGGAGGACACGCACATTCAGTCTAGATCCAGGTCTGCACTGGGGGAGACACGCACATTCAGTCTAGATCCAGGTCTGCACTGGGGGAGACACGCATATTCAGTCTAGATCCAGGTCTGCATTGAGGAGGACACACACATTCAGTCTAGATCCAGGTCTGCATTGAGGAGGACACACACATTCAGTCTAGATCCAGGTCTGCACTGAGAAGGACACACACATTCAGTCTAGATCCAGGTCTGCACTGGGGGAGACACACACATTCAGTCTAGATCCAGGTTTGCCCTGAGGGAGACACACACATTCAGGATAAACCCAGGTCTGCACTGAGGAGGACACGCACATTCAGTCTAGACCCAGGTCTGCACTGAGGAGGACACACACATTCAGTCTAGATCCAGGTCTGCACTGAGGAGGACACACATATTCAGTCTAGACCCAGGTCTGCACTGGGGGAGACACGCACATTCAGTCTAGATCCAGGTCTGCACTGAGGAGGACACGCACATTTAGTCTAGAGCCAGGTCTGCATTGGGGGAGACACGCACATTCAGTCTAGATCCAGGTCTGCACTGAGAAGGACACACACATTCAGTCTAGATCCAGGTCTGCACTGAGGAGGACACACACATTCAGTCTAGATCCAGGTCTGCACTGAGGAGGACACACACATTCAGTCTAGATCCAGGTCTGCACTGGGGGAGACACGCACATTCAGTCTAGATCCAGGTCTGCACAAAGGGAGACACGCACATTCAGTCTAGATCCAGGTCTGCACAAAGGGAGACACGCACATTCAGTCTAGATCCAGGTCTGCACTGGGGGAGACACGCACATTCAGTCTAGATCCAGGTCTGCATTGAGGAGGACACACACATTCAGTCTAGATCCAGGTCTGCATTGAGGAGGACACACACATTCAGTCTAGATCCAGGTCTGCACTGAGAAGGACACACACATTCAGTCTAGATCCAGGTCTGCACTGGGGGAGACACACACATTCAGTCTAGATCCAGGTTTGCCCTGAGGGAGACACACACATTCAGGATAGACCCAGGTCTGCACTGAGGAGGACACGCACATTCAGTCTAGACCCAGGTCTGCACTGAGGAGGACACACACATTCAGTCTAGATCCAGGTCTGCACTGAGGAGGACACACATATTCAGTCTAGACCCAGGTCTGCACTGGGGGAGACACGCACATTCAGTCTAGATCCAGGTCTGCACTGAGGAGGACACGCACATTTAGTCTAGAGCCAGGTCTGCATTGGGGGAGACATGCACATTCAGTCTAGATCCAGGTCTGCACTGGGGGAGACACGCACATTCAGTCTAGATCCAGGTCTGCACTGGGGGAGACACGCACATTCAGTCTAGATCCAGGTCTGCACTGGGGGAGACACACACATTCAGTCTAGATCCAGGTCTGCACTGGGGGAGACACACACATTCAGTCTAGATCCAGGTCTGCACTGAGAAGGACACACACATTCAGTCTAGATCCAGGTCTGCACTGAGGAGGACATAGACATTCAGTTTAGAGCCAGGTCTGCACTGAGGAGGACACACACATTCAGTCTAGATCCAGGTCTGCACTGAGGAGGACACACACATTCAGTCTAGATCCAGGTCTGCACTGGGGGAGACACGCACATTCAGTCTAGATCCAGGTCTGCACTGAGAAGGACACACACATTCAGTCTAGACCCAGGTCTGGACTGGGGGAGACACACACATTCAGTCTAGACCCAGGTCTGCACTGGGGGAGACACACACATTCAGTCTAGATCCAGGTCTGCACTGGGGGAGACACACACATTCAGTCTAGATCCAGGTCTGCACTGGGGGAGACACACACATTCAGTCTAGATCCAGGTCTGCACTGGGGGAGACACACACATTCAGTCTAGATCCAGGTCTGCACTGAGAAGGACACACACATTCAGTCTAGACCCAGGTCTGGACTGGGGGAGACACACACATTCAGTCTAGATCCAGGTCTGCACTGAGGAGGACACACACATTCAGTCTAGATCCAGGTCTGCACTGAGAAGGACACACACATTCAGTCTAGATCCAGGTCTGCACTGGGGGAGACACACACATTCAGTCTAGATCCAGGTTTGCCCTGAGGGAGACACACACATTCAGGATAGACCCAGGTCTGCACTGAGGAGGACACGCACATTCAGTCTAGATCCAGGTCTGCACTGGGGGAGACACGCACATTCAGTCTAGATCCAGGTCTGCACTGGGGGAGACACGCATATTCAGTCTAGATCCAGGTCTGCATTGAGGAGGACACACACATTCAGTCTAGATCCAGGTCTGCATTGAGGAGGACACACACATTCAGTCTAGATACAGGTCTGCACTGAGAAGGACACACACATTCAGTCTAGATCCAGGTCTGCACTGGGGAGACACACACATTCAGTCTAGATCCAGGTTTGCCCTGAGGGAGACACACACATTCAGGATAAACCCAGGTCTGCACTGAGGAGGACACGCACATTCAGTCTAGACCCAGGTCTGCACTGAGGAGGACACACACATTCAGTCTAGATCCAGGTCTGCACTGAGGAGGACACACATATTCAGTCTAGACCCAGGTCTGCACTGGGGGAGACACGCACATTCAGTCTAGATCCAGGTCTGCACTGAGGAGGACACGCACATTTAGTCTAGAGCCAGGTCTGCATTGGGGGAGACACGCACATTCAGTCTAGATCCAGGTCTGCACTGAGAAGGACACACACATTCAGTCTAGATCCAGGTCTGCACTGAGGAGGACACACACATTCAGTCTAGATCCAGGTCTGCACTGAGGAGGACACACACATTCAGTCTAGATCCAGGTCTGCACTGGGGGAGACACGCACATTCAGTCTAGATCCAGGTCTGCACAAAGGGAGACACGCACATTCAGTCTAGATCCAGGTCTGCACTGGGGGAGACACGCACATTCAGTCTAGATCCAGGTCTGCACTGAGGAGGACACACACATTCAGTCTAGATCCAGGTCTGCACTGAGGGAGACACACACATTCAGTCTAGACCCAGGTCTGCACTAAGGAGGACACACACATTCAGTCTAGACCCAGGTCTGCCCTGAGGGAGACACACACATTCAGTCTAGATCCAGGTCTGCACTGAGGGAGACACACACATTCAGTCTAGATCCAGGTCTGCACTGAGGAGGACACACACATTCAGTCTAGATCCAGGTCTGCACTGGGGGAGACACACACATTCAGTCTAGATCCAGGTCTGCACTGAGGAGGACACACACATTCAGTCTAGATCCAGGTCTGCACTGGGGGAGACACACACATTCAGTCTAGATCCAGGAATGCACTGGGGAAGACACACACATTCAGTCTAGATCCAGGTCTGCACTGGGGGAGACACGCACATTTAGTCTAGACCCAGGTCTGCATTGAGGAGGACACACACATTCAGTCTAGATCCAGGTCTGCCCTGAGGGAGACACACACATTCAGTCTAGATCCAGGTCTGCCCTGAGGGAGACACACACATTCAGTCTAGATCCAGGTCTGCATTGAGGAGGACACACACATTCAGTCTAGATCCAGGTCTGCCCTGAGGGAGACACACACATTCAGTCTAGACCCAGGTCTGCATTGAGGAGGACACACACATTCAGTCTAGATCCAGGTCTGCATTGAGGAGGACACACACATTCAGTCTAGATCCAGGTCTGCCCTGAGGGCGAGACACACATTCAGTCTAGATCCAGGTCTGCCCTGAGGGAGACACACACATTCAGTCTAGATCCAGGTCTGCCCTGAGGGAGACACACACATTCAGTCTAGACCCAGGTCTGCCCTGAGGAGGACACACACATTCAGTCTAGACCCAGGTCTGCCCTGAGGGAGACACACACATTCAGTCTAGATCCAGGTCTGCACTGGGGGAGACACACACATTCAGTCTAGACCCAGGTCTGCCCTGAGGGCGAGACACACATTCAGTCTAGATCCAGGTCTGCCCTGATGGAGACACACACATTCAGTCTAGACCCAGGTCTGCCCTGAGGGAGACACACACATTCAGTCTAGACCCAGGTCTGCCCTGAGGGAGACACACACATTCAGTCTAGATCCAGGTCTGCCCTGATGGAGACACACACATTCAGTCTAGACCCAGGTCTGCACTGAGGGAGACACACACATTCAGTCTAGACCCAGGTCTGCCCTGAGGGAGACACACACATTCAGTCTAGACCCAGGTCTGCCCTGAGGGAGACACACACATTCAGTCTAGATCCAGGTCTGCCCTGAGGGAGACACACACATTCAGTCTAGACCCAGGTCTGCCCTGAGGGAGACACACACATTCAGTCTAGACCCAGGTCTGCCCTGAGGAGGACACACACATTCAGTCTAGACCCAGGTCTGCCCTGAGGGAGACACACACATTCAGTCTAGACCCAGGTCTGCCCTGAGGGAGACACACACAGTGCATGAAAAGGCACATTTACAGGTAGAATACTCCAGTGCACGAACGTGTATATGTCCAGAAAAGGTTCAGTAAATCCCCAGAAACGACCACAACATCCACCCATTTACCAGGACACGTCTTGAAATTCCAGTTTGACGTCAGTTGCACTACATCTCTTTTCACGTCTGCTCACGTCGCTCCCATATTTGCCAGTAAATAATTGTGCACTTGTTCAGGTTGCACATGCTAATACTAGTTATTGCTAGCTTGCCTTAGTTTCTTGTTATTATCTAATAGTTATTTTACCCTGCCTTTATGTACATATCTACCTCAAATACATTGTATCCCAGCACATTGATCTGGTACCAGTACTCCCTGTGTGTAGCTTAATTATTGTGTATTTTATTTCTCCTATATATATTATAAAAATATATATATTCTGCATCGTTGGGAAGGGCTCATGAGCAAGTATTTCACAGTAAAGTAATGATTTGATTTGACTAGTATATTAAAAACATTTACATTTTTAAATTAATGAATTACAGTGAATTATGAATGCATTACTTTTAATTGTTTGTATTATTAATATCACATCAGGGTTCCTACACCTTTTCAGAAGTAAAATTCAAGCACCCCTATGGAGGTTTTTCCAGCCCCTCACAACATCCCTATACTAAAACATATGTTAGGTCCTTGGAAAAGAAAACACACAAAACACACTTAAAGGATAATTTATTTCAGTAGAGCAGGAGAAAGCGGGTCACAGTATCTGCATTTCGGCTAAGCAGGGCCTAAGCAGGGGGGGGCTACCTCAGATAAAGGAATATTCCATATTCAAAGATCACAGTACTGACAGGAGTCATCCAGTTTGGCCCATGGCGAGCCTCCATTGGGGTTCCTGTATTGCTATAGTTTTGAGGGTTGAGGGGTCTGTGGAATCCACTGTAGGTTGCCTTGAAGAAAACTCCCCAGACATGATCCGTGTGGTGTGGCTCGTCAAGGTGCTCTGGTCTCTTTCCAAGCAGCTCTGTAGTTCTTGACAACAACACACTGGTTTGCCGTTTTGCAGGGCATCCTCTTCATTGCTCATCAGGTCAACATGAACTCCAGTCCAAATGTCTCTCTCATCCTCTGCAAGCATTCTCGACCATGCATATAGAAGCAAAATACAAATACAGTGCCTTGCGAAAGTATTCGGCCCCCTTGAACTTTGCGACCTTTTGCCACATTTCAGGCTTCAAACATAAAGATATAAAACTGTATTTTTTTGTGAAGAATCAACAACAAGTGGGACACAATCATGAAGTGGAACGACATTTATTGGAAATTTCGAACTTTTTTAACAAATCAAAAACTGGAAAATTGGGCGTGCAAAATTATTCAGCCCCTTTACTTTCAGTGCAGCAAACTCTCTCCAGAAGTTCAGTGAGGATCTCTGAATGATCCAATGTTGACCTAAATGACTAATGATGATAAATACAATCCACCTGTGTGTAATCAAGTCTCCGTATAAATGCACCTGCACTGTGATAGTCTCAGAGGTCCGTCAAAAGCGAAGAGAGCATCATGAAGAACAAGGAACACACCAGGCAGGTCCGAGATACTGTTGTGAAGAAGTTTAAAGCCGGATTTGGATACAAAAAGATTTCCCAAGCTTTAAACATCCCAAGGAGCACTGTGCAAGCGAGAATATTGAAATGGAAGGAGTATCAGACCACTGCAAATCTACCAAGACCTGGCCGTCCCTCTAAACTTTCAGCTCATACAAGGAGAAGACTGATCAGAGATGCAGCCAAGAGGCCCATGATCACTCTGGATGAACTGCAGAGATCTACAGCTGAGGTGGGAGACTCTGTCCATAGGACAACAATCAGTCATATATTGCACAAATCTGGCCTTTATGGAAGAGTGGCAAGAAGAAAGCCATTTCTTAAAGATATCCATAAAAAGTGTCGTTTAAAGTTTGCCACAAGACACCTGGGAGACACACCAAACATGTGGAAGAAGGTGCTCTGGTCAGATGAAACCAAAATGGAACTTTTTGGCAACAATGCAAAACGTTATGTTTGGCGTAAAAGCAACACAGCTCATCACCCTGAACACACCATCCCCACTGTCAAACATGGTGGTGGCAGCATCATGGTTTGGGCCTGCTTTTCTTCAGCAGGGACAGGGAAGATGGTTAAAATTGATGGGAAGATGGATGGAGCCAAATACAGGACCATTCTGGAAGAAAACCTGATGGAGTCTGCAAAAGACCTGAGACTGGGACGGAGATTTGTCTTCCAGCAAGACAATGATCCAAAACATAAAGCAAAATCTACAATGGAATGGTTCAAAAATAAACATATCCAGGTGTTAGAATGGCCAAGTCAAAGTCCAGACCTGAATCCAATCGAGAATCTGTGGAAAGAACTGAAAACTGCTGTTCACAAATGCTCTCCATCCAACCTCACTGAGCTCGAGCTGTTTTGCAAGGAGGAATGGGAAAAAATGTCAGTCTCTCGATGTGCAAAACTGATAGACACACCCCAAGCGACTTACAGCTGTAATCGCAGCAAAAGGTAGTAACTTAAGGGGGCTGAATAATTTTGCACGCACAATTTTTCAGTTTTTGATTTGTTAAAAAAGTTTGAAATATCCAATAAATGTCGTTCCACTTCATGATTGTGTCCCACTTGTTGTTGATTCTTCACAAAAAAATACAGTTTTATATCTTTATGTTTGAAGCCTGAAATGTGGCAAAAGGTCGCAAAGTTCAAGGGGGCCGAATACTTTCGCAAGGCACTGTAGGACAATAGAACACAGTAAACAAATGCATCAGTCTCAAATCGAATCAAATCATATTTGTCACATGCGCCAAATTCAACAGATGTAGACCTTACCATGAAATGCTTACTTAGGAGCCCTTAACCAACAATGCAGAGTTTTTAAAAAGTAAGTAAGAAAAATTTGCTAAATAGACTAAAGGAAAAAATAACAATTACAAAGATATGGGTAAGTCAAGGTAATTGAGGTAATATGTACGTACATGTATATAGGGGAAAGTGACTATGTGTAACAGTATAACTTTAGACCGACCCTCGCCCATACCCGGGAGCGAACCAGGGACCCTCTGCACACATCAACAACAGTCACCCACAAAGCATCGTTACCCATCGCTCCACAAAAGCCGCGGCCCTTGCAGAGCAAGGGGAATCACTACTTCAAGGTCTCAGAGCAAATGACGTCACCAGTCTCTTGACAACAAGGTAGATGAAATCCGAGCAAGCGTTGCCTTCCAGAGAGACATCAGAGATTGTAACGTTCTTTGTTTCACGGAAACATGGCTCACTCTGGATACATCAGTCGGTACAGCCACCTGGCTGGCCAGACACATATTCCGACACCACAGCAGTGAACCAATACACTCCTGTATTGTATATAGACACCATACTGCACTCCTTTCTCTAGTCTAGCTATATCCATACACACACACACACACACACACACACACACACACACACACACACACACACACACACACACGCACACACACACGCACACACTGGGGTAGAGATAGGGAAGCTGACACAGAGGCAGGAGGAATGTTATCATCATTTAACAATCACTACAGAGAGTCAGATGACAACCACGGGGGAACACACACACACCCACACAAACACACACACAAAAACCCACACACTCACTCACAAAAAGCATGCACACACTGGAAATAAACACTTCCCCTTTCCTGCAATTGTTCTTCCCATCTTGTGACCCTTCCAGTATCTCTCAGTGACATTACTGACACTCTAAAGTGAACTGAGGAGGACACACAGGGTTGCATCTCAAATGGTGCCCTATTATTCCTTCTATAGTGCACCAAGGCCCATAGGGCTCTGATCAGAAGTAGTGCACTATGTAGGGCAGGGATGATTAACTCCAGTCCTCAGGGACCACACATTTTCTTCATCCTTAGCAAAGCACAGCTGATTCTTCTAATTGCATTGTAAACTGAAGATCATGATTAGTTGATTATTGGAGTCAGGTGTGTTAGCTGGGGCTTTGGCAAAAGTGTGACACCAATCAGGTCCCCGAGGACTTGAGTTGCCCATCCCTGATGTAGGGTGCCATTTTGGGACACAAACATTAAAGTCAACTCTGGTCCTAGGAGGACACACAGCCTCACACATATGTCAGAGGACAGAACTACAAACAGAAAGCAACTCAGATGATATACTGTAGATATGTATCAGATAATGACAGGAAGTATTGCACAACAATATTTCATCACAGCAAAAAATTGTCTGTTGATATTGAACTAAAGATTCCAAAGGCTCTATAGATGATTGGTTTGACGGGAATCTGTGGAAGCCATGAGTCGTGCTTGTTTTGTCAGACAGCAGTGGCCTATCTCTGTGTCTCTGATGTAAGTAAGTGTTTGTTGTTGCTCTGTCTTCTGGTGACAAAGCCATATTTTTCTTGTGGGATTTATAAAGTGTATTTAATATTATATGATAGCTACAGTGCCTTCAGAAAGCATTCAAAACCCTTGACTTTTTCCACATTTTGTTGTGTTACAGGCTGGATTTAAAATGGATTAAATGTAGATTTATTTTGTTACTGGCCTACACACAATACCTCATAATGTCAATGTGGAATTGTTTTACAAATTACGTAAACATGAAAATCTGAAATGTCTTCAGTCAATAAGTACTCAACCTCTTTGTTATTGGAAGCCTAAATAAGTTCAGGAATAAAAAATCTGCATAACAAGTCACATAATAAGTTGCATGGACTGTGTGTGTGCAATAATAGTGTTTAACATGAATTTGAATGACTACCTCATCTGTGTACCCAACGCATACATTTAACTCTAAGGTCCCTCAGTCGAGCAGTGAATTTCAAACACAGATTCAATCACAAAAACCAGAGAGGTTTTTTAATGCCTCGCAAAGAAGGGCACCTATTGGTAGATGGGGGCATCTCCTTGAACTCGACATGGCCTAGCGACTAGGTTGATGCCATTTGTTTCCCTTTCTGTGATGATTTAAGCCTGCACATTTTGGGATTTCAGCCCTATTTGATGGTAAAGTTCATACTTCCCCTTTAGGATATGAAGGGGACCATTCAATCTTTTCATGTTGATATCTGTAGAGGTACAGATGACCCTGAACACGTGGCAAAAGGAATTTTGAAAATTGCCTGCACAGAAGCAGAGTTAGAGCATAAAGCCGTTTTATCTTTAGGGAGAATATCATATGTTTCAGACTACATGATGCGCGCAGCTAGAATAACTCTGTGGCTTATCCACCCCAAACTCCCCCCCCCTGATGAGCCCATCGAAAATGGCATGTCTCTGTGTGACGCAGAGGCCACAATTTGTCCAAAGCATCATTAAATCACTACTAATCAGGCTTCATTCCAGGCTTACTATTTGCTCGGTTGCTACGGTCAGACCAAGCGAGCTATGGTCAAGTGGGGCATCTCCTTGAACTCGCTAGAGACTAGGTTGATGCCATTTGTTTCCCTTTCTGTGATGATTTAACCGCTTAAGGATCCACCCCTTTTTTTCAATTTTCGCCTAAAATGACATACCCAAATATAACTAACTGCCTGTAGCTCAGGCCCTAAAGCAAGGACATGCATATTGTTTTGGTACCATTTGAAAGGAATTACTTTGAAGTTTGTGGAAATGTGAAAGCAATGCAGGAGAATATAACACAATAGGTCTGGTAAAAGATAATACAAAGAAAGAAAACAACCATTCTTTTGTATTTTTTTCACCATGAGGCCAGTGGCGACTTTAAAACAGTTACATAGTTTAATGGCTGTGATAGGAGAAAACTGAGGATGTATCAACAACATTGTAGATATACCACCATTACTAACCTAATTGACAGTGTAAAGAAGGAAATCTGTACAGAATATACATCATGTTAGCAATAAGGGACTAAAGTAAAACTGCAAAAAAAATCGCAAATGAACTTTATGTCCAACACAACACATCACCGAGTACCACTCTTCATATTTTCAAGCATGCTGTTGGCTGCATCATGTTATGGATATGCTTGTCATCGGCAATGAATAGGGAGGTATTTTTGGATAAAAATAAATGGAATAGAGCTAAGCACACACAAAATCTTAGTGGAAAACCTGTTTCAGTCTGCTTTCAAACAGAGACTGGGAGAAAAATTCCCCTTTCAGCGGTATAATAATCTAAAACAGAAGGCCAAATATACACTGGAGTAGCTTACTAAGATGACATTGAATGTTCCTGAGTGGCCTGGGTAAAGTTTTGACATAAATCGTCTTGAAAATCTATGGCGAGACATCAAATTATCTGTCTAGCAATGATCAACAACCAACTTGACAGAGCTTGAATAACCTTTAAAAGAACAATGCGCAAATATTGTACAATCCAGGTGTACAAAGCTCTTAGAGTCATACCCAGAAAAATTGACATCTTTAATCGCTGCCAAAAGTGATTCTAATATGTATTGATTTAGGGGTGTGAATACTTATGTAAATTATATATTTCAGAATTTCATTTTCAATAAGTTTGCAAAAATTTCTAAAAGCATGTGTTCACGTTATCATTATGAAATGTTGTGTGTAGACAGGTGAGAAAACAATCAATTTAATACATTTTGAATTCAGGCTGTAACACAACAATGTGGAATAGCCAAAGGGTATGAATACTTTATGAAGGCATTGTACATACCTACATGTTATGTAGGCATCTACAGTATATTCTATATGTATGTAGGCATGGCGTTGACAGACACAGTCGCCTGTTTCTAGCTCCTAGCCAACTTGGCAGAATTTGGATTTTGTTGTTGTTATTTCTTGCATTATTTGCTCAGAATGTTTCTAGTACTATTACCTACAGCCAAAAATATCTTTGGAACATTAGATTGGCAATCACTCACCAGAAATTGGACCAGAAATTCTTTGGTTATAGTCACTGTTTTGTACATTCCCCCACAAGCCGACACAGAGACGACGCCTCTCAAGGAACTACACTTGACTTTACGCAAACTGGAAACTGCATATCCTGAGGCTATATTTATTGTAGCTGGGGACTTTAATAAAGGAAATCTGAGGAAAACACTCCCAAAATTATATCAACACATTTCCTTTGCTACTCGCTGCAGGAACATTTTTAACCATTGCCACTCTCCCTTCCGGGATGGCTACAAGGCCCTCCATCTGACCACACCTCCATCCTGATCCTCCCCGCCAATAAACAGAAACTAAAGCCGGAAGCACCCGGGGTAATGACTGTTCAACGTTGGTCTCACCAATTGGAATCTATGTTTCAAGATTGTTTTGATCACGTGGACTGGGATATGTTTTGGGGTCGCCTCTGGGAATAATATCGAAGTATACAGTGACTTGACGACTGTTTCATGTCTAGTCCTGCTCATCCCCTCCGGCGTGCCATCATCGCCAGAATACTAACCACCAGTCCTGGTAATCATCATTACACACACCTGGCACTCATCATTACGCACACCTGGCACTCATCATTACACACACCTGGCACTCATCATTACGCACACCTGGCACTCATCATTACACACACCTGGCACTCATTGTTATGATTCACACCTGGACCTCATTACCTCCCCTTTATAGGTCCCTTCCTTTTGTTCATTCCTCAGTTGGTATTGCACCTGTGTTCATATTACCTCGCTTCTGTTACGCTGGCTTGGTTCATGTTTGTTGTTTTCATTAAACGTTTTACCTGCACCTGCTACTTGACTCACAGCGTCATCATTACAGACTGAGTTCATCAGGAAGTGCATGGGGAACGTTGTTCTTACTGTGACAATTAGAACTAAATCCAAACTTAATTGCAGCATTTGTGCAAAACTGAAAAAGCGAACCATCACATTTAACCATGGCAAGGTGACTGGGAACATTGACATGTACAAACAGACCAGCTATGACCTCCGTAAGGCAATCAAAGAGGCGAAACATTAGTACAGAGACAGTGGAGTCGCTATACAACAGCTCAGACACGAGACGCATGTAGCAGGGACTCCAGACAAACACATCTTTTTTTTAAAAAGCCAGACACGTCGCTTCCTCGCTTTCTTCCCCTGCTTCGAAGAAACAACACGCAGCCGGCGACGTGTACCCCGCCACTCAAATGTACTATGTGCTCCGTGGCTGACATGAGTAAGACATTCAAGTGTGTTAACCCTCACAAGGGTCTGAACCCCTCCCTGGGCAACTGGATTCTGGACGTCATGAAGGGCCGACCCCAGGTGGTGAAGTTAGGAAACAACACCTCCGCCACGCTGGTCCTGAACACGCGGTCCCCACATGGCTGCGTGCTCAGCATCCTCCTTTACTCCCTGTTCACCCATGACTGCATGACCATGTGCTTCTCCAACACAATCATCAAATTTGCTGACGACACAAGTGGTAGGCCTGATTACCAAAATTGACGAGACAGCCTACATAGAGAAGGTGAGGAGGTGAGTGCCTTGACAGAGTGGTGACAGGAAAATAATAATTCCCTCAATGTCAGCAGAGGCCGCAGTGGAGAGGGTCAAAAGCTTCAAGCTTCTCGACGTGCACATCACTTTGGACCTGAAATGTTCCCTTCACACCAACAGTGTGGTGAAGAAGGCGCAATAATTTGGCTTGGCCCCTAAGACCCTCAAACTTCTACAGATGCACCATTAAGAGCATCTGGTTGGGCTGTATCACCGCCTGGTACAGCAATTGCACCGTCTGCAACCGCAGGGCTCTCCAGAGGGTGGTGCCTGCCCTCCAGGACATCTACTGTACCTGGTGTTACAGGAAGGCCAAGAAGTTAATCAAGGACCTCAGCCACCCGAAACACAGCCTGTGCACCCCACTTCCATCTAGAAGGTGGAGACAGTACAGGTACATCAAAGCTGGGACCGAGAGACTGATAAACAGCCACCACTAAACGGTCTCTGCACAGTACTCTACCCTCTGTCCAGTATCCTACTCTGCCCCTTAGTCACTGTCACTAGCCGGGTACCACTGAGTACTCTACCCCGCACCTTAGGGAATGCTGCCTTATGTACATAATCATTGAACACTGATCACTTTAATAATGTCTACACACTACCCTGAACAAAAATATAAACACATCAAAGGTTTTACTGAGTTACAGTTCATATAAGGAAATCAGTCAATTGAAAGGAATTCATTAGACGCCAATCTATGGATTTCACATGACGGAATACAGATATGCATCTGTTGGTCACAGATACCTTACAAAAGGTAGGGGCGTGGATCAGAAAACCCGTCAGTATCTGGTGTGACCATTTTCCTCATGCAGCGGGACACATCTCCTTCGCATAGAGTTGATCAGGCTATTGATTGTGGCCTGTGGAATGTTCCACTCCTCTTCAATGGCTGTGCGAAGTTGCTGGATATTGGTGGGATTTGGAACATGCTGTCGTACACGTCGATCCAAAGTATCCCAAACATGCTCAATGCGTGACATGTCTGGTGAGTATTCAGGCCATGGAAGAACTGGGACATTTTCAGCTTCCAGGAATTGTGTACAGATCGTTGTGACATGGGCCGTGCATTATCATGCTGAAACATGAGCTGATGGCTGCGGATGAATGACAAGACAATGGGCCTCAGGATCTCGTCACGGTATCTCTGCATTCAAATTGCCATCGATAAAATGCAATTGTGTTCGTTGTCCGTAGCTTATGCGTGCTCATGCCATAACCCCACCTCCACCATGGGGCACTGTTCACAACAATGACATCAGCAAACCGCTTGCCCACACAATGCCACACACGCTGTCTGTCATCTGCCCAGTACAGTTGAAACCAGGATTCATCCATGAAGAGCACATTTCTGCATCGTGCCAGTGGCCATCAAAGGTGAGAATTTACCAACTGAAATCAGTTAAGATGCCGAACTGCAGTCAGGTCAAGACCCTGGTGAGGACGACGATCATGCAGATGAGCTTCTCTGAGACGGTTTCTGACAGTTTGCGCAGGAATTCTTCAGTTGTGCAAACCCACATTTTCATCAGCTATACGTATGGGTGGCTGGTCTCAAACATGGTCTGCGGTTGTGAGGCTGGGTGGACGTACTGCCAAATCCTCTAAAACGACATTGGTGTCACTGATTAGGTGAATGGATAAGCAGGAGTCAGGCGCAGGACACAGGTACAATGTATGAGTAATAATCCGAGAATTTACTCAAAAAATAAGCAATGTTCCAACAAGGAAAAACACAAATATCCAGAGCACAAAATAACAAAACCACATGACAACGACAATCACGCACAAAACAGAAAGGGAAGCCAGAGGGTTAAATAAGGAACACTGATTATGGAATGGAAACCAGGTGTGTATAATGAAGACAAAACAAAACGAAAATGAAAAATGGATCGGTGGTGACTAGAAAGCCGGTGACGTCAACCGCTGAACGCCACCAGAACAAGGAGAGGGACCAACTTCAGGGGAAGTCGTGACAGCTGGAGGCGGCTTATGATAGAGAAATTAACATTAATTTATCTGGCAACAGCTCTGGTGGACCTTCCTGCAGTCAGCATGCCAATTGCACGCTCCCTCAAAACTTGAGACATCTGTGGCATTGTGTTGTGTGACAAAACTGCACATTTTAGAGTGGCCTTTCATTGTCCCCAGCACAACATGCACGTGTAATGATTATAATGTTTAATCAGCTTCTTGATATGCCACACTTGTCAGGTTGATGGATTATCTTGGCAAAGGAGAAATGCTCACAAACAGGGATGTAAACAAATTTGTGCACAAAATTTGAGAGAAATAAACTTTTTGTGAATTTTAAACATTTCAGGGATCTAATTATTTCATCCATGTGACCAACACTTTACATGTTGAGTTTATATTTTTGTTCAGTATATTTATATATAGTATCTACTGCTGAACTAAATTTGTGATAATCTTTTAATTTTGATTATTGTGTGCTTGTTTGACATTTACTGCATTGATTGATAGGAACAATGAATATAAGCATTTCACTGCAACAACACCTGCTAAACTGTGTACGTGATCAATAAAATCTGATTTGATTTGGTTCTACATGGGTTAAGTTAACCCCTCCCCTTTACACAGGTAACCCCTGGCAACATGATCCCTGCCCAAAATCTATACAATGGTTGGTAACAGTATACATTTCAAAGTCTCTGTAATCAACTTTCCTGCCCTTTGTCTCGTACTGACTGAATGACTGTCCATCAGAGCCCGTATTCATACAGCGTAGTAGGAGTGCTGAACTAGGTTCAGGCCCCCTGTCTATTCATTATAATCTACAAGGCAAAACTGATCCTGGACCAGCACTCCTACTCTGAGATGCTTTATGAATACAGACCCCGATCCTTTTCAAGCTATTATACAGTATAACTGTGTCGCTGGTTTTCTTTCATATGAAACATTACATTAGAAACAATACAAGCCATGTTAGTAATAAACCCTCCTCTCTCGGCATTCCTGAGGAGAGGTGGACACTGTACAGATGTAGGATCTTAGTTTGATCACCCTGTTGCAGGAGAACTTTCCTGCAATGCAAAACTTCTAGTGTATTTTAGGTTTAATTCTAAAGTTTGTAATTTCCACTTTGACATTTCAGACTTGATTTCTACTTACAAAAAATGTATAAATCCCTACAAAAATGTCTGTTAATTATAATCCACATAATAATTTGCATTTCCTGTTGCTGCGGGATTATTTTCCTGCTGTAGCAAATTGTCTCAAATGAAGATCCTACATCTATAGCTTTAGTATAGTATAGTATTAGCATACAGTTTTAGTATGGCTTTTACCCTAGCTTTAGCACTGTGCTTTACCCTACATTAATTCTACATGGCTTCTCTTTCCTTTCAGGATTCGGATAGCTAGATGGGTAATCAATCATGTTTATTTGGAAAACTGATCCTTATAATCATACAAAGCTATCTTCTTCTCTTCTGATATGTAGGCTTATCCAGGACACTGTCTTTGATCAAAGAGGAGACAAATGCAAGATATGCCAGGAATGTTTGAGGCTTGCACTTTTTAGACTGGGCTAGAAGAAAATGTGCCAAACTAGCCTGCCAGGCCATAGCATCGTCACTCCGGGAGATCTGTACACATGAGGCTCCTGTTGCTAAAGGTTATATCCCATATCCCGAAAACATATTCACCAGCCCTCTGATTGACCTATTTCTAATAAACTTTCTCAGTCACAGAAGGCAAATCTATAATCCAGAATGCCTTACCAGTCAGTACAGTTTATACAATGTGTGAAGTATGATAAAATGAACATTTAAATCCACATTTTCTGAAGCTCACCCTAGTCCCCATACTCCATAGTAGTTGCCACACAAGATTACCACTTGATCCCAGATGGCAACGCACATTTAGAGAGATACGGAGTAAATTCGGTACACTTGATAAAAGTTTAATATAAACGTTTATTTTCACACATTTTATAACCCGCAATGACTAGTAAAGTAAATTTCTAGTAAAGTATCTAGAAATCTAGAAATCGGTAAACTAGAGGGCTGGTAAATATGTTTTCAGGACACAAGATGTAGCCTGAAGGGCTACAGAGTGAAGGGGCTTGCCAGGCCAGTGACATCTCAAACATCTCAAGGCATAGATTTTTTTTTACCCAAATGTTAACCGGGCTTTAGAAATAGCGGACTACTAGCCTGGCTGGTCAGTGCCCATAATCCCTGAAGTTAAGGCTAGCTCCCCCTGGATACGTTTCAGTAAAAGTGATATTGTTAACATCAGTGTTACCTGGCTGATATGCTGCTGAAGTGGATGTAGGAGGCCACCATCACCCCAACTCTGCCCTGACCACCCTGTAGGGGCCGGAGCCAAGACACAGGTCAGGAGGTCAAAAGAGGAGCAAGGAGAGGTAGAAGTGTTGGCTGTGTCTAATAAGCCTGTGTGTGTGTGTGTGTGTGTGTGTGTGTGTGTGTGTGTGTGTGTGTGTATATTTTACTATTCTTGGGAGTACTAGAAGTCCTCACAAGAATAGTATACCAGCAAAACGTCTAAGAAGTGAGTAAATTTTGCCGGTCCTCAATTGTAAAAACTGTATTTTAGGCTTAGGGGTTAGGGGTTAGGGTTTGCGTTAGGGTTAGGGTTAGTAGATAGTTAGTTGAAGTGTTACTAGTCTGTAGATAGTCTGTAGAGCACTATCCAAATAAAGTGTTACCATGTTAATAATAATATGTGTGTTTACTTTTTCTTCGTGTGTCTGTGTGTGTGATTCCTACCCGACAGTGCATGACCAGAACATGCTGTGTGTGTGTGTGTGTGTGTGTGTGTGTGTGTGTGTGTGATTCCTACCTGACAGTGCATGACCAGAACATGCTGTGTGTGTGTGTGTGTGTGTCTGTGTGTGTGTGTGTGTGTGTGTGTGATTCCTACCTGACAGTGCATGACCAGAACATGCTGTGTGTGTGAGTGGAGCCAGTTATCCATGGTCTTACACACACCATACATCTGTTCCATGGACGGGGCCAGCAGGTCTAGCCAGCCCGTGTCCAACACCTGAGACAAAACACACGCACGCACACACATAACATGCACACGCAGACACATAACATGCACACGCACACAGTAACCTTGATTAATAACCTTTCTTGAGATCTGAAGGCTTTTGTTAGCTCCCCAAGCTAGTCTTTAGCTCAGTGGTCTTGAGTAGTACACACAGAGAGGCAACAGCTACAGTATTCATTTCACCTTTGGGTTCATCTGGGTCAGGCTATCATTCTTCTCTGAGAGGTTGATCACCTAGGGAAATAAAATACACATTTTAGACCATTTTTTCTGTAGCTCAATAACTACTGATGGAGGGACGAGGGAGATGAGGAAGAGGAAGACAATGATGAGGATGGGTGTATAGTATGGGCAAGACAACCACTTTTAGTGGTCTATAGCCCCTCCATTCCTCACCATGTAGTTGTGGCCATGTTTGGATTTGAGCATCTGTGTGATGTCACGCAGGTTCTGGAGGTAGGTCTGGTCAGGGCATGCCTGGGGGAAGGATACGGTGATGATGCGCTCCGTGATGTAGTCCAGGTCAATTCTGTATCCCTCCTCCATGACTGGGATATTAGACTGATGAGAGGGAGAGTGATTTGTGATTGTTTATTTCATATATTTCCCATGCTAATAAAGCACCTTTGAAAATCAAATTGAATTGAGAGAGACAGAGACACAGAGAGAGAGAGAAAGAGAGAGAGAGAGGGGGAAAGAGAGAAAAAACTACGCAGATATAATAATAGGGGGTTAAACATACAGACCACTACCACTCACTGGGCCGCACCTACGTGGCAGGTTGGCACATCAGTTACACACAGACTGACCTACGTGGCAGGTGGGCACATCAGTTACACACAGACTGACCTACGTGGCAGGTTGGCACATCAATTACACACAGACTGGCCTACGTGGCAGGTTGGCACATCAGTTACACACAGACTGACCTACGTGGCAGGTTGGCACATCAGTTACACACAGACTGACCTACGTGGCAGGTTGGCACATCAGTTACACACATACTGACCTACGTGGCAGGTTGGCACATCAGTTACACACAGACTGACCTACGTGGCAGGTTGGCACATCAGTTACACACAGACTGACCTACGTGGCAGGTTGGCACATCAGTTACACACAGACTGACCTACGTGGCAGGTTGGCACATCAGTTACACACAGACTGACCTACGTGGCAGGTTGGCACATCAGTTACACACAGACTGACCTACGTGGCAGGGTGGCACATCAGTTACACACAGACTGACCTACGTGGCAGGTTGGCACATCAGTTACACACAGACTGACCTATGTGGCAGGTTGGCACATCAGTTACACACAGACTGACCTACGTGGCAGGTTGGCACGTCAGTTACACACAGACTGACCTACGTGGCAGGTTGGCACATCAGTTACAAACAGACTGACCTACGTGGCAGGAGTGTTTCACTTTGACTCAGCAGACCTTCACTACACACAGGACTGAGGTTTGAGACATTATGCCCCCAGAAACTCAATGCTAATGGGAAGTCATTTTTTGCCAACACAGCGGTACAGATTTTGGATATTAATTTGATCACCCTGTTGCAGGAGAATTTTCCTTGTAGTTCCTTGTAGTGTATTTGAGGTTTAAAAAGGCTTCTGAAATTTAAAATGTCCACTTTGTAATGTCAGATGAAAAATGTATCAACCCCTAAAAAAATGTCCATTAATTATAATCAACATAATAATTCACATTTCCTGTTGCTGCAGAATTATTTTGCTGCTGTAGCAAACTGGCTCAAATGAAGATCCTACTTCTGTATATGATTTCACATTTAGTCATGCGTATTAGCTAATTCTTTAGTCTTAAATCCTTCTGTATATGATTTCACATTTAGTCATGCGTATTAGCTAATTCTTTAGTCTTAAATCCTTCTGTATATGATTTCACATTTAGTCATGCGTATTAGCTAATTCTTTAGTCTTAAATCCTTCTGTATATGATTTCACATTTAGTCATGCGTATTAGCTAATTCTTTAGTCTTAAATCCTTCTGTATATGATTTCACATTTAGTCATGCGTATTAGCTAATTCTTTAGTCTTAAATCCTTCTGTATATGATTTCACATTTAGTCATGCGTATTAGCTAATTCTTTAGTCTTAAATCCTTCTGTATATGATTTCACATTTAGTCATGCGTATTAGCTAATTCTTTAGTCTTAAATCCTTCTGTATATGATTTCACATTTAGTCATGCGTATTAGCTAATTCTTTAGTCTTAAATCCTTCTGTATATGATTTCACATTTAGTCATGCGTATTAGTTAATTCTTTAGTCTTAAATCCTTTGACTGGAAGTCATGCTCGGTGAATGTGGAATCACGACTTTACAAATGAAAAGATTAGAGTTAATGTAACAGATTAGTCATAACCCCTCCATAACCTCTCACTCTCTCATTCAGTCATGCATACACACACACACACACACACACGCACGCAGACAGGCAGACAGGCAGGCAGACAGACAGACAGACAGACAGACAGACAGACAGACAGACAGACAGACAGACAGACAGATAGACAGACACAAACACCTCCAGTCAGTCGAGGCAGAAGTGGATGAGGCTGTGTCTGGAAGGATGATGATGTCTGCCGAGTGCCCAAAACATGAATGAAGTCATCCAGACACTCCTGTACCTACCTACTCACTCTCTGAAGTGATTCACATTAGATACTGCAGTCCATGCTAATTCTTCCTCAACAAAGCCAGCAATAGTTTCATGTCTGAAAACAGTTTATCTGTCTTTATCTTAATGTATCTGAACATATTTATAATTGTTTGACCTGGGAATATGTCAGATGCAAAACTTGTAAAAGTGAGAGTGATTAGAATTGAAATAAGAAGTGTTTTAGAGTAACTCCCTCTCACACCGCTCTGGCTGTATAAACTCACCCATTCATCCTGCCTCTGAACTCTAGACCTGCATGTAACAATATTTTACATACATGTTACAACATATCTACAGAACACACACACACAGAGGCACACACAGACACAGACACAGAGACACACACAGACACAGAGACACACACACACACAGAGGCACACACAGACACGGAGACACACACAGACACAGAGACAGACACACACACAGAGGCACACACAGACACAGAGACAGAGACACACAGAGACAGACTCACACACAGACACAGACACACACACACACACACACGCAGAGGCACACACAGACACAGAGACAGGCACAGACACACACAGAGGCACACACAGACACAGAGACACACACACACAGACACAGAGACACACACACACACACAGAGGCACACAGACACAGAGACAGAGACAGACACAGGCAGGAAGGGCCAGACTGAGACAGGGCCTAGAGTGAGTCAGGTGGCTGGGCCAACCTTTATTTTACCCTGACCATGTGATCAGGATACAGCAGCAGAGTAAACATTGTTACAGTCAATTTCACCAGAACACGAGGTGGTGCATGCTGCTGCCAGGCCCGGCGACAGTCTCCACAGACACTCTGACAACTCTGCCATGCCAAAGTGAGGAAGACTGGCAACACCTTAAACCCACACACACATAAAAGACCTACGCGGCACACACATGCACGACATTTCTAAGTGACCCCAAACTTTTGAATGGTAGTGTATGTGTGGGCTTCTCTCTCTTTCTTTATCTCTCTCTTTCCCTCTCTCTCTTTCTCTCTCTCTCTCACTCTCAATCACCCCCTCCCCCCTCTCTCTCTATGTAAAACAATGTAATTGTGTTAATAAAGGTTGTTTTACATTTTCAACATATCCAGCTGGAACCTGTGCTAGACTGACTGGCTGGCTGACTGGCTGCCTGCCCTGTCCTTGGGCCCTACGTACAGTCCTAGTAGAACTTGTGTGTGTTTAGATAACAACATCAGTCAGACAGACTGACTAGCATACAGTGCTGAGGACCCTACATAATGCTGATGTCACATGTGTCCTGTAATGACAACATCAGACGGAATCACTGCCTCCAGTGATGATGTCAAAGAGATGATAAATTACAAACACTCTCGTCCTCCCTCAAACACCAATATCCAGGCAATGCCAATACTACAGGCAAATGCCTCAGTCTAACTACATTAGCCAAGCCTCAGTTCTAACACTACTTGTCTGTTTAATGAACACTTTTAGACCAGTACCTCCTATATTTGTCTCTGCTCTACTTGAGAAAAAAGCGATTGACACACAGGGTGTTCTCAGTGTAGAGTAGTCCACAAACCAAACTAACCATGTCTAATTAGATGTTTTTTACCTCACGTTTGCAAGGAATGTGTCCCAAAATGTATCAGAGACGTCCTTTCTCCGTTTGTCTATTCTTTTCTTTCTTTAATGGATAGCACAAGTTAGCAGTGAACCTCAATCCCACAGCCTGGCCCCTTTAATATTAGTACAAGAGACAACTCAGTATAATATCTTCCTAGTCTCCACTTCACTAATAAACATCATTACCCATGAGTCTTCATGGCCCTGGAAATGCTCAAGCAATGTGCCAACTGTGTCTGAGGCTTGAGGCTCCACAATGTCTTTCTTCCCCTTTCTATCCCTCTGCATATCTTAACACCAAAGTGTGGTTTATGACTGTCTGAATCCCCTCTTTCTATCATTCACTTCTTCTCTTTATCTAATTAGAAACAAGATTTGGATCAATTCCATCTCAATTCCACTTGTCATTACACAAAATGAACTGAACTCCAATGGGGAAAATCAATGGCCAATTCAAGTGTTGAAATAGAACTCCTCAACCGCCGGCTTAGAGCAGTAGGTAGCTAAAACACTTTTACTAAGAGCAGCTTATCATGACTTCCACCTCACTGAGTCAGTGTTAGTTAACACAAGAGGGAGAGAGCTTACTGCACAGAGACAGCACACACACGTTTGCACTCACATGCACACAAACACGAGAAAGCAGAGAGGCTTACCTAATAGTGGGCTGCTATCAACTGTGAAATCCCCAAAGAATATCTACTGCACTTTTATGTGTCTACTGTGTGTGAGAGAGAAAGGGTTGGGACGGTGTAGGGGTGGAGACTATGTATGAGAGAGAGAGAGAGAGAGAGAGAGAGATTTACTGTAGTTGGTTTAAATTGCACTTTGCCCCTGCCTTTTCAAGTAATGATATCTGTTGACTGCTGCTGATTCAGTGTGTGTGTGTGTGTGTGTGCCAACGTACGTGCTGTGCATGGCCTTTATTACTTTCTTACTTAGTCACATCACTACCTCCGGAGCAAATCAAATCAAATCAAATAAATGTATATTTTGTCACATGCGCCGAATACAACAGGTGTAGGACCTCTATACCAGGCGGTATAACCAAGTCCTTAACCAACAATGCAGTGTTAAGAAAAATATGTTTTAAGAAAGTATTTACTAGAATAAACTGAAGTAAAAAAATGTATAATAAATAAGAAAATAGAAAAATAACAAATAATTAAAGAGCAACAATAAACCAAAAGTGTGTGCAGGGGCAAATGAAGACATTTGCCAGTTGGTCAGCACATGCTTGGAGGACACATCCTGGTAATCTGTCTGGCCCTGAGGCCTTGCGAATGTTGACCTGTTTAAAGGTATTACTCACATCGGCTACGGAGAGCGTGATCACACAGTCTTCTGGAACAGCTGACGGTCTCATGCATGCTTCAGTGTTGCTTGCCTTGAAGCAAGCATAGAAGCAATTTAGCTCGTCTGGTAGGCTTGTGTCACTGGGCAGCTTGCAGCTGTGCTTCCCTTTGTCTACACCTGTTGTATTCGGCACACGTGACAATTACATTTGCTCATACATTTGCTCTGACTTGATTTAAATAGCCCACCCATTTTCACCTACCTCATCCCCATACTGTTTTTATTTATTTATTTTTATTTTTCTGCTCTTTTGCACACCAATCTCTACCTGTACATAACCATCTGATCATTTATCACTCCAGTGTTAATCTGCATAATTGTAATTATTTGCCTACCTTCTCATGCCTTTTGCACACAATGTATATATAGACTCCCCTTTTTTCTACTGTGTTATTGACTTGTTAATTGTTTACTCCATGTGTAACTCTGTGTTGTCTGTTCACACTGCTATGCCTTATCTTGGCCAGGTCGCAGTTGCAAATGAGAACTTGTTCTCAACTAGCCTACCTGGTTAAATAAAGGTGAAATAAAAAATAAATAAAAATTTGATAGTCTTGATCGGAGCTCATCCAGTTTATTATCCAATGATTGCACGTTGGCTAATAGGACTGATGGTAGAGGCAGATTATGCACTCGCCATCGGATCCTTACAAGGCACCCCGACCTACGTCCCCGATATCTCTTTCTCTTCTTTATGCGAAGCACAGGGATTTGGGCCTTGTCTGGTGTCTGAAGTAAATCCTTTGTGTATGACTCGTTAAAGAAAACATATTTGTCCAGTTTGAGGTGAGTAACCGCTGTGCTGATATCCAGAAGCTCTTTTCAGTTATAAAAGATGGTAGCAGAAACCTTATGCACAAAATAAGTTACAAATAACGTGAAAAAACACACATAATAGCACAATTAGTTAGGAGCCTGTAAATCGGCATCCATCTCCTACCGCGCCATATCAGCATATAGGCTATCGAAGACTCCTCTCCAGCACACTCTGTTCACAGTTGGCTTCTATCCAGCTAGCCAAACAATAAGTTGTTTTCTCATAGCTTCTTCAACAATATAATTAACAGCTACAATTATATCTGGCCACAAAATAAGAAGGCCTCTCTTTGAAGCCTCAAGTGGCAGGGGCAAAAGGCTGTAATGTGACCTGTATCCATTAGATGGGGCCAGAAGACTATTGTTTGAGTCAGTAGGGAGCTCATTTAGGCATAGAAATGTAAACAGTATTTTATGTCAAACGTATTTGTTTATGCATGAACACAGTTACACGCATTTGTGTCGAGTTGTCGAGTAAATAAGCAGAAATATTATACAAATCCAGCAAAAGTACCATAACAAACATTTACACTTTCCCATAGATTACCAATTCTACTGACCAGATCTCTAGTGGTCGCTCTAACAAACGTGTTCAGAAATATCCAAGGGAGCAAGATCAGGTGGGACCATTCTAGCCAATGAGAGGGCAGATACGCGTGTAAACAACAGGCACAACAAACATTTGCTTTTTGGTCCTAATGTAAGGTTACCAGTGTGTTTAAGGTTAGGATTATATTTAGAATCACATTTTAAGAAAATTAATTGTAGTAATAGGCCCCCGCCTTTATGACGTTGTGACCGTGACAACTCGTGGCGACCAGGCACAGGTCTATGGAACGCCGTTTGGGTCTTTGAGTGTCAGAAAAGAAGCATGTCAAATAACACAATTTGACGCGTCAAATAAGCTTTCTGACCGACCAATCAGGACCTGAATATTACTGCACGTCGCGTAATCATTTAACATGTTCATGATTATTTTACGTAGATATTACACAATAATTACACTATCACTCGTATTTCATATGTCATAACGATTCGCCGATACGTATGCTATGACCCTGGTAAAGTCTTGTCTCGTGCACCTGCCACTACTGCACGAGCGCAGACACACTTCCCCAAACTGGACCGTGCTGGTTAGAAAAAAGCTAGCTAGCTGATGGATGCAAACAATGTTCTCCCCCAAAAACATAGCAAAACTACATAATCTGTTTCAGTAGCTATAGTTAGCTAGCTCACTATCTAGTTACGTGTCATCACCCAAAATACCCCTAATTTACAAGACAGTTCTTATTTGATTAATCGTGGTCGGACCCACCTATGTGAAGCTAGCCACAATAAGGATAAGCCACGATTGTGGAATTTGCGGTTCACCTTCAAAATAAAAGTATCTAATTGAAAGCGATACAAATGAATACAGATAATGTTCTTATATAAATTCAACAAAACACAATAATTTGTTAATTTGACAAAAATGTGTTAATCACAAGGGTTGTATTATACTTTAGAATTGCATTCGGGGCATACTGTGTTGTCTGTTCACACTGCTATGCTTTATCTTGGCCAGGTCGCAGTTGTAAATGAGAACTTGTTCTCAACTAGCCTACCTGGTTAAATAAAGGTGAAATAAAAAAAATATATAAAAAAAATACTTATTTCACTGTATCAGTCTACTGTACTCAATGACACCCAGAGAACATTAGTGTCATAGCTTTTATTGCGGGACCTGAAACCACTGTGAATTGAGCCACATTTATTGTACCAGTCAACCTACTATGTGTATTGAACACTATTCCAGAGGAAAAACAATATGACCTGGATGTTTTGGAGCCTGATAACTCTGAGGAGGACTATCATTAGGTAAGGCTGTACAGTGCAATATAAATGTCATTATGCACAATAGGCTGACTGGGTAGGTACATTCCCACAGTCAAAGTCCCTCAATAAGAGCTACTATGACGATAATATTTGTGTGAACTCTTCCCAGTTATTTTCTGTGGGAGTAGACTCATACTCCATTTCATTGCTCCACATTCCAACACTCCGACCATGTTTAAGATAATGTCGTCTAAATACGGCATGATTCCACCAATTGTAACCTTCTGCATTGCTTTCAAATATGGACTTTATTTTGAAGCCGAAACGCAAATTCCACTATTGTGGCTAGTTTCACAACACATAACCCTGTCCGGTCAAGTCATACTAGCCAGATTAAGCTAGCTGGGTGTTTATAACGTTTGTTTTGGGCAACAGGGTTAAGTAGCTGGCTAGCTAGTGATTTCAATAGAATAACAACAAGTAGCTACCTAGCTAATACTTACTCACATGGATTCCTAAACCATTGCTAAGAATATTGAAAATGACTGCAGTTTCGACTGGTTAATGTTTTCAGGCTACTTGCATTGGTGCTAGCTAACTACCCCAGAAGCTTTGACAGTAATGGTGGCGCTTGGCTTACACATGCAAATTCAGCACACAACATTCTATAATAAAATAGTTATTTGACGTGTCAAATTAAAGCTTACTTAACGGTCAAATTGTGTTATTTGACGTGTATCTTTTGGACACGCAAAGACCCAAACGGCGTTCCATACGTAACAACATAGTCATAACGAAACTTTTATTCGGTCAAATAAGCCACACGTAGCAAATAAACCATTACATTTTCTGTTAGCCAAATTCGACACCCTCGTTGACCTCCATACAAAAACTGAGCGCCACATAAGACAGATTTTGGGCCCAGTTATCCCATGGCGACTTTGACAAGCAAAACTCATGCCTAGAAACACATACTCGGGTCTAACGGGCCTATCGTGCCGACCTACGCATGTGCAACCCGTCAAAATCAATGGCACTCCTATATAAAGTTATTTTGGACGAAAATGAAAACGTGTCAGTTTGTCACTTTCACGAGTTTGAAGTAATAACATGTTAAACTACTTAAAACATTGTCTCGAATGTATGTTGTGCCTTTCGATTTCGAGAAAATTAACAACTAAGGAACAACGTTTCACTTCTCTCATTGAATTCTCTAACCCCAAACCCCGGCCTTGTCTGCTTGGTCTCCTTCGCAAGCGTTTCCTGAAGTGTTGTGATGTTGTGACTCGGGGTTTAGAAACTATGTACTAATGTCGCTGCTAAAGGGAAAGTTAAATACAGAAAACTACATTTCCCAGAAGTCCATGCATGGCTCTTTACGTCATCTCATAAATATAAAGCTTTCGTGGGTGTAAACAAATCTTCAAATCCCGCCAGCTTCATCAAATGCTTCACATATCTAATGAGCTTGACTGGCTGGTTTCATACCGCAGCAAAACATCCTTTATAATGGCGGTCTCGATAGCAACCGAGCGGCATTGACCGGCGATTTCACCAGCAGCCAGCAAAAGAAAACAAATTGCACGGCCTGGCTAGCTCTCTTGCTTTCTCCATTGCTAGCTGGAAAACGCAAGTGGAATAATGTATGTAACGAATAAACTGCAAGGGTACCTGCCGGAACTAACGTTAGCTAACTAGCTTTATTTATTTGGAGTTCATAGTGGTTGTTGCTACTGTTAGCTTGCTTGCTAACGTTAGCGCATTCACTTGCGGAAAATGGAAAGTGTGCGGATAGTGACTGGGGAGAGGAGCCGATTGGAGGTGGATTCCCTGTCAACATCAGTCGGAATATTAGACTCGGAAATTGGACAAATAAGAAGTGGCAGCAAGTTTTTAAAGGCCAGTGGTGGTGCACTCTTCCCCGCTGGAAAAATAACTGCGACGGGGGAAGATGATGGCGGGGGCGGGGAGACAAAACTCTTGGGACTTGCTACCACCTCCCTACTTCACATAGCGATACGGAACGGGATTTACCAAAACCAGGCTGCTAACGCCACCAGTAGTGCTGCCAATCTCAACATGACCACCGGTAAAACACCCAACATCTACAGCCTCGTATCGGTCAGCAGCACCAGCGTGAACTCGTTGTTGACCAGGAGACGGCGGCACAAGAGGAACCTCTCGGCCGCAGCTTTGACAACCTCAAGCCCACCCGCAGTCTCCTCCGTTGGGGGAGTGAGACCCACACTGTCCGCATCGTCTGTCAACAACACACTGAGCCTGGATAGAAAGACCTTGCTTCGCCAGAAGCAGGCGAAGCAGCTCCAGCCCAACGACAAGGCGTGGGTCCGAGCTGACCTCCAGCAGGGTTGTATCCACGTCCATGACCGACTCACGCCCTCCTACCCCCGGGCAGTACTATGCGCCGTGGACACCACCGCTGGGGAGATAGCGGCTCGTCTGGGGCAGCTTGGAGGTAAATGTGGAGGGATACTAAGAATGACTCGCAAAACAAGTGCTTATGTTGACCTGAACGGTAACTGCAATGGTAGCCATGGGCATATTGACTACCAACTTGGTGTGAATAAAAGTAACAACGTGAAGACCTCCTACCGAGGTTCTGTGATCTCCTACTCAGGGTCAGAGGAGAACCAACCAGTCTCTCCAATCAAGCGGCTTCATAGCAATAACAACCATGCTCAATATTACCTGGAAACAAATATATTACTTTCTGACTACAAGATACCAAGCACCTCTTCCTCTGAGGTTTATCTAAATGACAGTGAGGGTGCAGACATGGGCCTGAGTGGGGCCGACAGTTGTGGACTGTACTCAGGCTCAGACATGGAGAGTAGCACCTTTGATGATTTGAGCCCCGGTGGTCCGCGGCCCAGCCAACACCGGAACTCCCTCAGTGATGCTGCTGTCCTTGGGACAAACTCCTCAGTGCTCAGCCCAAACTTAGATTCTGCCACGGAGGAATTGGACCCGTTTGGGAGTTCCTCAGACGAGGTTGAGCTTGACCCTTCCCCGACACACACAGCCAGCATCCCCACTGTCACTCGGCAACAGACCCTGGAGGGGAAATCCATGCACGTCCCCTCAACTGATGCCTGCAAAGCTCCTGACAACAGGCTATCAAAGTCAAACCAACTGGAAGACAAAAACGCTACTGATGAAGGTGGAAAAACAGGTAGCACTGGAGGAGAACCCAGACTGATCAATCCCCTGTCAAGCTGTGGCAGTAACTCACTGGCCCTACCTCTGACTGGCAGAGCAGCTGTTGAGCGTGACCTGGTCGTTTCAGGGGAGCTGAGAGGGGTCCCAGGCCCAGAGAAAGCCTCACCAGCACCGGCCCTCTTCGCCCAGCTGCACGGTGGAGCTATGAGGAGGCTGGAGGATGATGAGAAGCCTCTGCAGATGCAGAATGAGTACCTCTCTAATCTGGGCTATGGAGACCCGTGGCGGGTACAGGAAGAGGGTATGGACCCAGAAATAGGCTGTCTCATACGCTTCTACGCAGGTGAGTGTGACCTTAGAAAATGTGATTCATTTATTATTGTGGCTATTAATGAATGATTATGAACTGGTTATAAATGTTTTATCTGTGGATTTTGTTATGACGTCCTTATGTAGGTTATTAAGTAGGCACCCTTCAAATAAAGTGTACCAGTATTTCTGTGTTGAAGGTGAGTGAGGATTGGGTGGGTCAGGTGACTGTTTCAGTGCTAAATAAGGACACAGCCAGGGTAAGCAGCTTCTAGTCAGATTCTCTAGGTTAGCTTAGCTTGGTGGTTCTCCCTTGGCCCCTGCACTGCTATCCCTGCCCTGGCTGTCAGTTTGATTGTGTTTGGCTAGTGCTCTGCCCATTATCATGCTGTCAACCCATTCTTAGTCCTACTAAAGTACTGTGTGACCATCCACTACAATGGCATTATGTTTGGTCAGTCGGATTGTCAAAACAAGAAGATGATTCAATTGTTCCAGCGGCCGGAGACAATAGCCTGCCTTGTGCCTCCGAACCGCCTACACGCTCCACCCCCCACGGGGAATGATGAATAGGCAGACACATCTGGAGGTAACAGGTGTGCTCATTTTCCATGATGCCCCAAGATCACAATGATTGTTAGGAACCACTTTGGAAAAGTGTGTTATTGTTTTGGATGTTGTTGGAGGGAGGATGGAGCATATGGGCAGCAGGGATCAGTATGTTTTGAGGTTAACAATAAGTAGATTTGTTTTTGACCATATCATCTCCGATCTAACCAGAGGCATTCAGATGAAAAAAAAACGAATCCCTAACAAACAAACCGCTTATGTTTGATATGGCCTAGAACAGAGGTGGGCAACTTTGATGGGGGTGGGGGCCACAAAAAAAATCAAAACTCATCATGTGGGGCCTTAATGGCTCGCGGGTCTGCGTACCCGCATCCATACCCACACATGCAGTCAGAGCTGGCTCTAGCTTTTTGGGGTCCTTAAGCAACATTTTGTTGGGCGGCTGTTGAAGTTTTAGAGTTAAAGGTTAGGAAGCTTTTACTCACCAATGTAACAGTGTGGTCAAAGGCTTATTATAAACTGGGTGGTTCAGTCCCTGAATACAGATTGTCTGGAAGCCGTGATATATAAAACCGTATACCATGGGTATGACAAAACATTTATTTTTACTTAGCCAATTACGCTGGTAGCCAGGCACCTCAGGGGTTTGTGGTATATTTCGTTACATCGTGCATAAGAACAGCCCTGAGCTGTGGTATGTTGGCCATATACCACACCCCATCGGGCCTTATTGCTTAAGTAACTTATAGGTAACCAGATCATGAGTACAACTACTGTACAAACATAGTTATGTTTTTGTATTATTACATATTTATTAAAGATGCACTATGCAGAAATCACTCTGCTATTTCCTGGTTGAAAAAATGTGAATAGTTTGCCTAATTTCAGTTTGTGATAAAACAAGCAAGTATAGTGTAAAGAATCATTGTACCATCTAAACCGCTGTGAAACATATTTTCCATAACCCAAACTGTAGTATTTTCAGCTGTTTGAAGCTGGTGTACAAAACTGAAAGTAAAATACGCAAAAACAAAACTTAAAAATAGGAAGCATAGAAATAGTGCACAAATAACAGATCTACCACTTCTTAGACTTGATTTTAATGAGTGACAGATCTATAACTCACATTTCTATGTGAATTTTGTCAAGTCGCCCAAGAATGTATATATTGGAGCTTTAACTTATCCAGAAATATTATCTAAACTACCACAATGCACTATTTCTCAACGTCATATGAATGATCTACTACCGAGTTCGTATGCTGGCGCGGTAGCTAGCTCAAGCTAGCTAACGTTAGCCGCTAGCATGTAATTACATTCCAGACCAAATGTTGGCGGTGTTGTATTGTAGCTCACCAATCACATGAAGTGTGATGTAAACAAGAAGCAAATGGGTCACGTACACATGATGTGTGGATGTGTTATCTAGTGGGAATCCGTTAGCATGGCAGACTGGTGCCTTCTTGCGGTGGGCTCAAAAGAGAAAAGCATACCTGCTTGTTCTAATTTTGTAGTACATATGTTTTGTAAACTTTTCGTCATGTTCTCTGTGAAGTAGGCTGCGGGAGTTTTGTAATTTTTCCACCTTGTCTTAGTGCTAGCTGACAGACATCTGGAATATATGTATACTGAACAAAAAATATAAACGCAACATGGAACAAAATCAACGATTTTACTGAGTTAAAGTTCATATAAGGAAATCGGTCAATTGGAATAAATGAATTTGGCCCTAACCTATGGATTTCATATGACTGGGCAGGGGCGCAGCCATGGGTGGGCGGGCCTGTCTCCCACCCACAGGGGATCCAGGCCCAGTCATTCAGAATGAGTTTTTCCCCAAAAAAGGGTTTTTATTACAGACAGAAATACACCTCAGTTTCATCAGCTGTCCAGGTGGCTGTTCTCAGATGATCCGGCAGGCGAAGAAGCCGGATGTGGAGGTTCTGGGCTGGTGTGGTTATACATGGTCTGAGGTTGTGAGGCCAGTTGGACGTACTGCCAAATTCTAAAATGACGCTGGCAACAGCTCTTGTGGATGTTCCTGCAGTCAGCATGTCAATTGCGTGCACCCTCAAAATTGAGACATCTGTGGCATTGTGTTGTGTGACCAAACTGCATATTTTAGAGTGGCCTTTTATTGTCCCAAGCACAAGGGCATCTGTGTAATGATCATGTCAGGTGGATGGATTATCTTGGCAAAGGAGAAATGCTCACTAACAGGGATGTAAATGAATTTGTGCACAACTTTTGAGAGAATCTTTTTGTGTGTATGGAACATTTCTGCTATCTTTTATTTCAGCTCATGAAACATGGGACCAACACTACACGTTGCGTTTTATATTTGTTTTCAGTATATTTTGGATTTCCTTGACTTTCCCTTGGCCCTGCGAACCCCCCCCCCCCCCTTTTTTGGTAGCTAACCCAGCCTGCACTCTTACATTTTACGATCAATCTGTAAACCTGATCTCTCTGTTTTTAATCTGTGGTTATGTGTTAGTTGTGTTCTAGCTGATCTAGTTTGCCGACCATAACCGTGGTAGTTGGATGGGCCCCAGCCATCAATGTGTAAGTTTCTGCTTTGATCTGTAGTTATGCTTTAGCCGGTCTCTAGTAGTTGGGGTCTAGCTTGCTGACCATAACCGTGGTGTTTGGCTAGGCTAATAGCTAATTGGTTAAATAGCTATTGTTAGCTAGCTGGCTAGCTTGCGGACTAAGATGACTGTACAGTATAACTTTAAACCGTCCCCTCGCCCATACCCGGGCTCGAACCAGGGACCCTCTGCACACATCGTTACCCATCGCTCCACAAAAGCCGCGGCCCTTGCAGAGCAAGGGGAAACACTACTTCAAGGGCTCAGAGCAAGTGATGTCACCGATTGAAATGCTATTTAGCGCGCACCACCGCTAACTAGCTAGCTATTTCACATCCGTTACAACTGCATATAGCTAACATTCTTTGATAACTGGTTAGATGGCATTATGCATTTCCAAAACATTGGTTTACTTTAATGTAGCTGTAAAATAGGTTTTGATAGCAACTGGCTGACTCATGTAGTGCAAACAAAGTTAGCAGGCTAATAAGGCTAACGTTAGCAGGCGAATAAGGCTAATGTTAGCAGGCGAATAAGGCTGACGTTAGCAGGCGAATAAGGCTGACGTTAGCAGGCGAATAAGGCTGACGTTAGCAGGCGAATAAGGCTGACGTTAGCAGGCGAATAAGGCTGACGTTAGCAGGCGAATAAGGCTGACGTTAGCAGGCGAATAAGGCTGACGTTAGCAGGCGAATATGGCTGACGTTAGCAGGCGAATATGGCTGACGTTAGCAGGCGAATATGGCTGACGTTAGCAGGCGAATATGGCTGACGTTAGCAGGCGAATATGGCTGACGTTAGCAGGCGAATATGGCTGACGTTAGCAGGCGAATATGGCTAACGTTAGCAGGCGAATATGGCTGACGTTAGCAGGCGAATATGGCTAACGTTAGCAGGCGAATATGGCTAACGTTAGCAGGCGAATATGGCTAACGTTAGCAGGCGAATATGGCTGACGTTAGCAGGCGAATATGGCTGACGTTAGCAGGCGAATATGGCTGACGTTAGCAGGCGAATATGGCTGACGTTAGCAGGCAAGTTGGCAAGCAACCTTGCAAGTTTATTTGTAACAATACATTCATAAAGTATTTGCTTATAAGTTGGCAGAAAATGTAATTGAAAACAGAAGTTATACATTTGAAGTTATTTCTTTTGGAGTTTACATTATAGGGAATAGGCTGGCTTATCGGGCCCTCCGTATTACATCATCCCCTGGAAAAACATTTTCCAACATGACTTCCGGCATCCTTCAGAATTCTGATCGGTTTTCTGTAATAACTCGAAAAATAGAAAATTAGGTGTAAAAATTAGGTGTAACTTTGATGCGTTTACTAATGCAAATCTATATATTACATGTGGTTACATTTATGCTGCCTACCCTATAATTTCCTGCAATTCTACACATTTTGCATGGTGCAGAGAGAAATGTATAGACTAACAAATTTTATGAAATTGTAGTAATTTTGCCGTGAAAAATGAGTAGTTTTTAATATGGTATGAGTGTGACTAACAAAATCAATGCCCCCAAGATTACTACAAGTTTAGATAGATAGCTTTCCGCTAGAATAATTTGCCAATCTAAAAATATTTTGCTGACATGGGCTAATTGAGTGACTATCAGTGACTGACATAACGAGAACTGCTGAATCACAACGGAATTTACAAATTGCACATTGGGTATTCTACTAATCTAGTTGAGAGTTAAGACTTTTTTTCTGTGTGGAAATTGATCCATGGGCCTACAAAAGGGGATGGAGTTGCCCATCCCTGGCCTAGAATAACACTAGTAAAGGAGATGATCTGTTATGTGAAGGGATACATGGCTCCAGGTCTCCCCAGGGCAGGGTTAGTCTACAGAGAGCTTTTTTACCTGTGTCTCTGTGTGAGAGTAGCTGGTATGGTGTGCAGGGGCCTGCATTGAGCAAGAATGTGGCGTGAGAGGAAAAAGGAGAAGCACTAGTATGATGGAGGAGAGAAGGGAAGTCTTGTAATCAGGAACATACTGTTTCAGAGAGATTTCTGGACTGAAGCTCTCCGTCTTTCTCTGTCATGCCACCCCTCTCATGCCACCCCTTCTCTCTTTCTCATGCCACCCCCTCTCTTTCTCTCGTTCTCTCTCATGCCACCACCTCTCTATTTCTTTCTCTCTTTGCATGCCAAGTACCCATTCATTAAATTCAGAAAGTATCCATTCAGTTAAAGAGGCAATCTGCACTTTTTAGACTTATACATTAGTCATATATTCCCATTGATTGTTTAAGAATATCATTTATACATTTCTCATACGCTTAGTACAACTGTCACTAAACCACAACCCAAAATATAAGCTTGGTTTACTCTAATGTTTGTAAATGTAAACAACCACTGTATAGCCTCAAAGCATGGTTTAAACAATACTTTTGGATACATACTATAGTTCTGTCTATGAATGTTAGTGGTTAGATTTCTCCAGGCCCATCCCTCAGCTTTTTACCAAAACGGGGTGGTCACTTTTTCAACTGCAGATTAACCCTGTAAAGGACTCTTAATCATTCATGTTACAGTTACAACCAGTTGACAAACTAGGATGGGGTCGCGAGAGCAAAAATTGCGCTTGATTCATAGGGGTTACTTCAGTAACCTCCGGTAGCAGCTTGATGCGGTTGTAATAAACAGAGCGGATTCTGTTTTTCTTTCAAAAAATGTTGCTCTATCTTTTGAACCATTTAGGCTAAACAATATTATGATCCCATCACTGAAAGAAAATACTCTCAGGAACACGTACAGTGGGGCAAAAAAGTATTTAGTCAGCCACCAATTGTGCAAGTTCTCCCACTTAAAAAGATGAGAGGCCTGTAATTTTCATCATAGGTACACTTCAACTATGACAGACAAAATGAGAAAAAAAAATCCAGAAAATCACATTGTAGGATTTTTAATGAATCTATTTGCAAATTATGGTGGGAAATAAGTATTTGGTCAATAACAAAAGTTTCTCAATACTTTGTTATATACCCTTTGTTGGCAATGACAGAGGTCAAATGTTTTCTGTAAGTCTTCACAAGGTTTTCACACACTGCTGCTGGTATTTTGGCCCATTCCTCCATGCAGATCTCCTCTAGAGCAGTGATGTTTTGGGGCTGTTGCTGGGAAACACGGACTTTCAACTCCCTCCAAAGATTTTCTATGGGGTTAAGATCTGGAGACTGGCTAGGCCATTCCATGACCTTGAAATGCTTCTTACTAAGCCACTCCTTCGTTGCCCGGGCGGTGTGTTTGGGATCATTGTCATGCTGAAAGACCCAGCCACGTTTCATCTTCAATGCCCTTGCTGATGGAAGGAGGTTTTCACTCAAAATCTCACGATACATGGCCCCATTCATTCTTTCCTTTACAAGGATCAGTCGTCCTGGTCCCTTTGCAGAAAATCAGCCCCAAAGCATGATGTTTCCACCCCCATGCTTCACAGTAGGTATGGTGTTCTTTGGATGCAACTCGGCATTCTTTGTCCTCCAAACACGACGAGTTGAGTTTTTACCAAAAAGTTATATTTTGGTTTTATCTGACCATATGACATTCTTCCAATCTTCTTCGGGATCATCCAAATGCTCTCTAGCAAACTTCAGACGGGCCTGGACATGTACTGGCTTAAGCAGGGGGACACGTCTGGCACTGCAGGATTTGACTGCAGGATAGTGTGTTACTGATGGTAGGCTTTGTTACTTTGGTCCCAGCTCTCTGCAGGTCACCCCGTGGGGTCAAAATGATCACAAGAACGGTGAGCAAAAATCCCAGAACCACACACATCATTTTGACCCCACGGGTGAGATCTTGCGTGGAGCCCCAGATCGAGGGAGATTATCAGTGGTCTTGTATGTCTTTCATTTCCTAATAATTGCTCCCACAGTTGATTTCTTCAAACCAAGCTGCTTACCTATTGCAGATTCAGTCTTCCCAGTCTGGTGCAGGTCTACAATTTTGTTTCTGGTGTCCTTTGACAGCTCTTTGGTCTTGGCCATAGTGGAGTTTGAAGTGTGACTGTTTGAGGTTGTGGACAGGTGTCTTTTATACTGATAACAAGTTCAAACAGGTGCCATTATTACAGGTAACGAGTGGAGGACAGAGGAGCCTCTTAAAGAAGAAGTTACAGGTCTGTGAGAGCCAGAAATCTCCAAATACTTATTTTCCACCATAATTTGCAAATAAATTCATTAAAAATTCTACAATGTGATTTTCTGGATTTTTTTTTTCATTTTGTCTGTCATAGTTGAAGTGTACATGTGATGAAAATTACAGGCCTCTCATCTTTTTAAGTGGGAGAACTTGCACAATTGGTGGCTGACTAAATACTTTTTTCCCCCACTGTATGTGTCTGTTTCCCTCTACAATATCCACAATCTGCACAGAACTCATTAGACCAGACACTAAATCAGACTGGGGGAGATTATCAATGATGATGTTCTTTTCTACACAGAAGATCATACAATATTAATCATACAACATTCCCAGTACTTTTCTGATGCGTTTCAGTCACTTCAAACCACACTTCCTTCATATGGAAATACGGTCAAAAGTATTGTCAGACTGATTTGTATTAGACTGTCACATCTCCAATTAAAAAAGTAAACATTGGCAGTTGATTACGTCCCACTTTTTACATTGTGTGTGGGTCTCGAAAAAATGTATATAAAAATGGGGTCACGGACCTCATCTTTGGGATCCCCAGCTTTACATTGTTGTTGTTAACGGCCTGTTGTAAGTTTGTACACACTAGCCTATAGCAATGTTGGAAGATGCCCGTTTGTTATGAAATGTATGTTAGTGATCAATAGTTACAGATCGCAACATTATTTTTGGCTCCAAGTAAGAAGGCTATTTTTGCTGCAGTTGGCAGTGTTAGCTAGCGCTAGTCAGCTGTACCTGCGCCAAAACGCTGGTATTTTTCATCCTATTATAGCTCGTTCTTCATCTTCTTTTTAAATAGTGAGCCAACATGTTTTCAGCACTATTATTTCCCTGACTTCCCAAAACGAGTTTCTGGTGCTTTCTCTTCTCTCTGCAGCAGACATATAGTGAGCAATATGTTTGGAACATCAAATCGCAATAAAATCCCAGTATCGAATCGCAGTACATATCGAATCACAATGCATATCATTCCTGCACCTAAGTATCGTGATGATATCATATCGTTAGGTCCCTGGCTATTCCCAGCCCTAGTTTATGTAAATGTATTGGGGTGTGAAACTGGGAATGCTTTCTCCTTTCAGGGTGGGTTTTGGCATCTGTCTGGGAGTGTCAAGGCTATTCAAGACAAGGAGTTGATCTATTTTAGACTACATGTGGAAATAATTGAAGGAGACTTGGGTACTCAGGTTTTGCATTGTGTGTAAGGTAAGAGTTGTGTTGCCTAGGGCTGTTCATCCTTGGCAGTCAGAGGAGTCTGAGTCAGCACATTCTGAGTGCCCCCTGGAAAAGGCATGTTGGGGACACACACACACATTGTGTGCTTTGCTGACAAGGAGAGAACAGTGAGCTGTGCAGAACTCAAATTTCATCTCCTCAGTGTTGATCTACCTGCGACAGCAGACAGTATACAGTATGCCTGCCCGCCTGGCTCCCTTTCAGCTGAGAACTGCATTACCCAGAGGTCACTGGCGCTCTGTCTCTGTTCCTCCCCAAGGTAACGGCTCTAGCTCCACTACCCAGCCCAGCAGCTTGGGCTGTGACCACCATGGAATTTTGGATGAGAGTTAATGGCCAGCCAAATGACTGCAGTCACCGTAAAAACCGCTCAACACACATTTTTAACTCTCCTCTGCTCCTGACTGCATGTGCTGTCACAAAAATAGAATGAATAGAACGGGTGTCCCAATTCCAGTCAATGATGGGGTAATGTGTGGACTGGCAGCCATTGCAAGAAAAAAGCAGGAAGTAAAAGCAAGAAGTGTACCCATCAATATGTGCTGTGATTTGTTGATTCAACTCAACTGACATTACAAAAATACATTTCCTTGCATGAGCCAAATCAGTTAGCATAATTTAAATGAACATTCTACATTACCATATACATTATTTCATCACAATACCAGGCGAGTGTGCCCATGAGTTTACCAGTGAAATTGCCCGACCATCCCGTCTTCAGTCAGGTGTTTGTTCCCAAAAACTAAAATCGTACAAAAAATGGTTATGACGGTAATTCTATTTTTATGACGTTCTTCCACCATAACTGTCGGTTACACAGTTCTATGGTAATTGTCCCAGCCCTACCAGAAGCTGGGCTTCTCTGCGGTTGTGGATCTTTACTCCCCTTAGCAACCTGGGTGGATTTACATGTGCTAGCATTGTTTTAATAGTATTGGATTGCACAAAAACAGTCTGTGGGAAACCAGAAGTTAAAAACAACTCCATTTCAACTTACTGTGCCGGTGGCCAGGACGGATGGTCATTATGACGAAGGGAATTTGAGACAAAATATCTAAAGGATTGTATTATTAAACAGACTTTCCAAACGTGGGTCTGTTTACCTCAAAATGAAAGTCCCACACAAGTTATTCCCTTTTTGTCCACATATGGCACACATGCATTACTTTTATTTTGAGGTAAGGAGGGAGGAGGTGGGTCTATGTTTAATAATACAATCCTTTAGATATTTTGTCTCAAATTCCCTTCGTCATAATGACCATCCTGCCTACCGGCATAGTAAGTTGAAATTGAATTTTATTTCATTTCTGGCTTCGCACGGACTGTTTTTTTATTGCAATCCAGTACAATTTAAAAGCAACGCTTTCGCATGTAAATCCACCCGCGTTGCTATAAACACCTACTCCCCTGGCTGTGGTTTAACTTGACAACCAAGCTTCCTTGTACTTCTGTCTGTATAACCATAGAAAGATGGAAAGAAAGTGTCAATGATTTGAGTGTGAAAATAAAGTTAGTTATGGAGTTTAATGTTCATGTTGTGGACACACTAGAAGTTGATGTGTATGTGTTGTTGAGAATGGAAATCCATGGACAGTCCTTGGAGACTAGGCTTGTAGGGGACAGTTATTTGAGGCATGTGTGACTGAAAGGGTGGGCTGTCTTCTGGATGTCTAAGGTCAAACACAGACAGGACATTGGATAAGAGTTAGGATGTTTGGGATGCCTTTAGAAAATTCTTGGATATAAGGGAAGGGCGAGGACAACAGAAGTGCTAAGAATGTCTACTCCGTCCGACTCTGTCTCAGACAGGAAGTGGTCATGGGGGACAGGATGTTGCTCTGAGGATAGGAATGGGCGGAAGGAAAGGGTGTACATGTATACATACATTGCGTGTGTGCATTAGCACAGACTATGTTTACACTACTCCACCTAAAGTGGTTGAAGTTTACATTACATTACAGAAGGATGTACGGTTGTCTAAAATTAGCCTATACCATTGTGTGTTAAATTGGTGCACAAAATGCTGTTGTATGTAGGCCTGTCACTAGTGGCCTGATCAGAGGATGAGCACATCATTGTGTGAAGGCCTGTAACCAGTGGCCTGATCAGAGGATGAGCACATCATTGTATGTAGGCCTGTATGTAACCAGTGGCCTGATCAGAGGATGAGCACATCATTGTATGTAGGCCTGTAACCAGTGGCCTGATCAGAGGATGCATTAGGGAGAGGGGTGTGTGGGTGGAGGATTCCTCAAGCGTGTATGAGCCTCCTAGCTCTGAGCCCCAAACCCTCCATCAGTTGCTCTTTTTGTGTGTGTGTGTTGGTTGGTAAGGCTGCCCATCCTTTGCTGTACCATAATTTACTTACTCTGAACATTATTTTCATGCTGTGGCCATGTTGATGGAACCGGTGGTCTGGAACCGGTGGTCTGGAACCGGTGGTCTGGAACCGGTGGTCTGGAACCGGTGGTCTGGAACCGGTGGTCTGGAACCGGTGGTCTCTGAAGTAGGGGGAGAGCAGCCAGATCAAGAGTGCATCCCAAATGGTACCTTTTTCCGTATTAGGTAAAAAGTAGTGCACTAGGGAATAGGTGGCCATTTATGATGCAAGCCAGATAGGCTGTAGGGACTCTGGGTAGAACAGACCAGATAGCTCTGTCTGGGACCAGAAACAGCCCCATGGAGGGGTGCGGGACTTGTCCCTAGAGCCGTGGGAGCGGACAGAAAAGGACCAGGGTGGAGGGCGGGGATGCTAATGAGGACACGCCACATTCTCTCTGAGAGGGCATTGTTTGGAATAATGTAATCCCCTCCTCACTGGGCTGGGGGGAATATATTTTTTTTAACCCCTCTGGTCTCGTTCTTGCGCACTCTTTCTCACTCTGCTCTGTTTATACCTCAGTCCCCCCTTCATTACCCTGCCAACCAGCATATAAACACTTCTGGCCTGGCAGCTCTATCTGTATGGTCAATAACCATAATCCACAGTATGTTGAATTGGACTGGAGTCCCTGTGTAGATAACTCGCACATTCCATACATTCCACAGGGCTGTTGTAGAGTGGACAGACCTGACTGTGCTGTTGATAGCTCTATCTTCTCATCTTTAGTCTGTCCTCTGGGGGTGTCCTCCTTCACCCTTCTCTCTTAAAGAGACAGAGGGCTACAGGATACCACTATGCAGCCTCTGGCCAGGGCTGGGCCACCTTTTTACCGTTTGTGTGTGTGTTTGTGTTACTTGTATGTAATGAGCATTGATGAATAGCACAGCAGTCTAGAGGACTTTGTCTAGAATGTCTTTCTCTCCTTTCCCCCTCCCTCCCTCCCTCTATCCCCCAAGCAAAGCACTGGAACACCTGAGAGCACGTGTGAGGCGGAGAGGGTATCAGAGGACGAAAACCGGCAATCTCAGGAAAATATGATCATGCACAAAAACACACACAAAGGGCTCTCTATAAGAAGAAACTGAGAAGCAGACAGATCTGGTTCAGTCAGCTGCTTTCATTCTTATTTTCTTTCTCTCTCCCTCTCTCTATCCCTTGCTCTCCCTCTTCCCCTAAGCCTCTCTCTAAAACTGGCTCCCGTGTGTGTGGGTCCCATTAACGCAGAATTCAGAGCCCCCCCTCACCAAAAAAAAGAAAACGCAGAAATATCTAGCTGCGTTTTGTAAACACAGATCCAAAATGCTTCTTATTGTAATTTCTGCTCGACATCAGAATAATTTTGTGCTGCTGTTGCACTTCTCCACTTGGATGACAATTCACGAACAGGGCATTCTATTGGCAGACAGCACTCTGACTGATGTGTAACTCATTTCTCTGGTACTTTTCTCAGTGGAGCCTACTTCTCTATGGTAAAATGCAAGATTAACTTCAAGCGTAACAGGAAATGTAGCTGTCTACGTTCTTTCTATGACAAACATTTAGAAATAATGTTTATCATGACCTTTTTCATTGTAAGCTCATTTACTTGTGTGGCTTAGATCCAAATAGCGTTGCACTTCTGTGGTTATCTGATGAAAATGAAGCTATTTTCTGCCAAATGTGTTGCAATAATGTATTCTCTGTGAAGAAAAACTATGGTTGCACGCCCCTGATCTCTGTAGAATATTAAACGCCGGTGAAATGGTTTAAAACAGTTTTTTTGGTCTGCATTATGAAAATGATGATTGCAGAACTCAACATGACCCCTGGTACATGTGGGTGGGTGACAGCCTACATGAGAGCACACCCATTCTTAAAGCGCTAAAAATAGTGTTTTTCTACACACCCACCTTAGTGCTGCTAAAAATGCACACCACCATGCACTGACCCAGTCAATAATACAGGAGCTCCATCTGCTGCAGTTCTGGCTCAGACAAGGCTTATTTGCTACCTTCATTTACTGAGGAAAGTAAGGGCTAGAGTTCTGAATTACACCTACCCTTACACCTGCTCTCCATTCCTTAACACTGACCGTCCAGTCACCCCTCAGCCACTAGACCGATAAATTATACGGCACGTGACCTGTGACTAACCTCACCTAAACACAACGAGACACACACACACAGAGACACACACACACACACACACAGAGAAACACACACACACACAGAGACACACACAGAGACACACAGAGAAACACACACACACACACACACACAGAGACAGAGACACACACACAGAGAAAGAGACACACACACACACGCACAGAGACACACACACACACGCACAGAGACACACACACACGCACAGACACACACACACACACGCACAGAGACACACACGCACAGAGACACACACGCACAGAGACACACACACACACACACACACACACACACACAGAGACACACACACTGAGACACACACACTGAGACACACACAGAGAGACTCACGCACACTCAAAGAGAGACTCACGCACACTCACAGAGAGAGAGCCTCTCTCTCCCCCGTCTCTGTTTATCTTACTTGGAAGATTTCTTCTTAAACATCTTTCTCTCAGCAGGAGCATCTGAGATTTTATGTTATTGTTTGTTTTCTCCAACCCCCCCCCCCTCCAGGTAAGCCGCAGTGTGTGGGTGGAGCAGACCGGGTGCAGCTGATGGGTGTGTTTAATGTGAGGAAGGGTAAGCTGGCCCTGCCTGTCAACCGGTGGTCACGACGACACGTCACCCTGAGTGGCACCTGTCTCATCGTCTCTTCCGTCAAATATGCTCACACCGGCAAGATGCACATCCTGCCCCTCATCGGTGGAAAGGTACTGAACACACACACTCCAGGGTTTCCGTTAGGAAAATGTGATGCCGGACAACATGACCAGGAAGATTTTAATTTACTGGCCATTTTTGAGAAATTTTCCGGACCCATATGCATTGGGTTACTCTCTGAGATGTACTGGACCCATATGCATTGGGTTACTCTCTGAGATGTACTGGACTCATATGCATTGGGTTACTCTCTGAGATGTACTGGACCCATTTGCATTGGGTGCATAACCCATTAGAGCATCCACCCACCGTGCTCAGAATAACAGTAATCCTATTTAGATTGTGGTAATGCATCTTAACAGAACATGAATGACAGAAATCCTATTTAGATTGTGGTAATGCATCTTAACTGAACATGAATGACATAAATCCTATTTAGATTGTGGTAATGCATCTTAACAGAACATGAATGACAGAAATCCTATTTAGATTGTGGTAATGCATCTTAACTGAACATGAATGACAGAAATCCTATTTAGATTGTGGTAATGCATCTTAACAGAACATGAATGACAGAAATCCTATTTAGATTGTGGTAATGCATCTTAACTGAACATGAATGACAGAAATCCTATTTAGATTGTGGTAATGCATCTTAACAGAACTTGAATGACAGAAATCCTATTTAGATTGTGGTAATGCATCTTAACAGAACATGAATGACAGAAATCCCATTTAGATTATGGTAATGAATCTTAATAGATAGATAGATAATGTGTCTTGAGTATAATTATAAATGCAAATCTCTCTCCAGAATGCACTCAGCTGTCTCCTGCCAATTCTTGCACATTCATTGTGTGATTTTTGTTTTGCTCTTTGATTGTTTATTTTGATCAATTCCCCATTTACATACAGTGCCTTTCAAAAGTATTCAGACCCCTTGACTTTCTCCACATTTGTTACATTACAGCCTTATTCTAAAATGGATTAAATAAATAAAAATCCTCAGAAATCTACATACAATACCCCATAATGACACAGCGAAAGCAGTTTTAAAAAAAATGATTAAAAGTAAAAAAAACAACACTTATTTACATAAGTATTCAGACCCTTTGCTATGAGACTCGAAGTTGAGCTCTCTTCGAGGCAAGCAACACTGAAGCATATATGAGAGCTCCAGCTGTTCTGGACGACTGTGTGATAATGCTCTCGGTAATCAACATGAGCAAGACCTTTAAACAGGTCAACATTCACAAAGCCGCGGGGCCAGACGGATTCCCAGGATGTGGACCAACTGGCAAGTGTCTTCACTGATATTTTCAACCTCTCCCTGACTGAGTCTGTAATACCTACATGTTTCAAGTAGACCATCATAGTATCTGTGCCCAAGGAAGCGAAGGGAACTTGCCTAATAGATTACCGCCCCGTACCACTCACGTCGGTAGCCATGAAGTGCTTTGAAAGGCTGGTCATGGCTCCAATCAACAGCATCATCCCAGAAACCACTCCACACTGCCCTTTCCCACCTGGAGAAAAGGAACACCTATGTGATAATGCTGTTCATTGACTACAGCTTAGCGTTCAACACTATAGTGCCCTCAAAGCTCATCACTAAGCTAAGGACCCTGGGACTAAACACCTCCCTCTGCAACTGGATCCTGGACTTACTGACAGGCCACCCCCAGGTTGTAAGGGTAGGCAACAACACGTCTGCTACGCTGATCCTCAACACTGGGGCCCCTCAGGGGTGCATGCTTCTTCCCATCCTGTACTCCCTGTTTACCTATGACAGGGCTATAGTGGAGCGAGTCAAGAGATTCAAGTTCCTTAGTGTACATATCACCAACTAACTGTCATGGTCCAAACACACCAAGACAGCCGTAAAGAAGGCACGACAACACCTCAGGAGACTGAAAAGATTTAGCATGGGTCCCCAGATCCTCAAAAAGTTCTACAGCTGCACCATCTAGAGCATCCTGACCGTTTGCATCACCGCCTGGTATGGCAACTGCTCGGCATCTGACCGTAAGGCGCTAAAGAGGATAGTGCATACGGCCCAGTACATCACTGGGGCAAAGCTTCCTGCCATCCAGGACATATATACTAGGCTGTGTCAGAGGAAAGCCCCAAAAATTGTCAATGACTCCAGTCCCCCAAGTCATAGAATAGACTGTTCTCTCTGCTACCGCATGGCAAGCGATACCGGAGTGCCAAGTCTCGGACCAAAAGGCTCCTTAACAGCTTCTACTCCCAAGCCATAAGACTGCTGAACAATTAATCAAATGCCCACCCAGACTATTTACATTGACACCCCGACCCACTTTGTTTCTACACTTCTGCTACTTGCTGTTTATTATCTATGCATAGTCACTTTACCCTTACCTACTTGTACAAATTACCTCGACTGACCTGTACCCCCGCACATTGACTCGGTAGCGGAATATAGCCTTGTTATTGTAATTAAACTGTCATTTTTTATTTTTTTATTTGGTAAATATTTTTCTATTTCTCTTTCTTGAACTACATTGTTGGTTAAGGGCTTGTAAGTAAGCATTTCACAGTAAGATCCACACCAGTTGTATTCGGCGGCATGTGACAAATAAAGTTTGATTTGAAGGAATTGTCCGTAGGGCTCCAAGACAGGATTGTGTCGAGGCACAGATCTGGGGATGTGTACAAAAACATTTATGCAGCATTGAAAGTCCACAAGAACACTGTGACCTCCATCATTCTTAAATATAAGAAGTTTGGAACAATCAAGACTCTTCCTAGATTGGCCACCCGGCCAAACCGAGCAACTAGCACACACATGTTTTGGGGCATATTTTGTGTCTATTCAACAATTATAAATGAGACACCTGGCATGCTGCGTGAAAATGTAGGAAGCTGGGGATATCTGATTTCTGTTTGTCTTAACTCACCACATCCACCACTAATAAGCTGAACTTTAAGTCATCAGTCAGGTTTTTTGTGTGCATACCATTACAATGATAATAGTTCCTCACAGTATTTGAAACATCTTTCAGTGTGAAAGACCAAAATATCATGATCTGATGATCACACACACTATACAGTGGGGAGAACAAGTATTTGATACACTGCCGATTTTGCAGGTTTTCCTACTTACAAAGCATGTAATTTTTTATCATAGGTACACTTCAACTGTGAGAGACGGAATCTAAAACAAAAATCCAGAAAATCACATTGTATGATTTTTAAGTAATTAATTTGCAATTTATTGCATGACACAAGTACAGTGCCTTGCGAAAGTATTCGGCCCCCTTGAACTTTGCGACCTTTTGCCACATTTCAGGCTTCAAACATAAAGATATAAAACTGTATTTTTTTGTGAAGAATCAACAAAAGTGGGACACAATCATGAAGTGGAACGACATTTATTGGATATTTCAAACTTTTTTAACAAATCAAAAACGGAAAAATTGGGCGTGCAAAATTATTCAGCCCCTTTACTTTCAGTGCAGCAAACTCTCTCCAGAAGTTCAGTGAGGATCTCTGAATGATCCAATGTTGACCTGAATGACTAATGATGATAAATACAATCCATCTGTGTGTAATCAAGTCTCCGTATAAATGCACCTGCACTGTGATAGTCTCAGAGGTCCGTCAAAGCGCAGAGAGCATCATGAAGAACAAGGAACATACCAGGCAGGTCCGAGATACTGTTGTGAAGAAGTTTAAAGCCGGATTTGGATACAAAAAGATTTCCCAAGCTTTAAACATCCCAAGGAGCACTGTGCAAGCGATAATATTGAAATGGAAGGAGTATCAGACCACTGCAAATCTACCAAGACCTGGCCGTCCCTCTAAACTTTCAGCTCATACAAGGAGAAGACTGATCAGAGATGCAGCCAAGAGGCCCATGATCACTCTGGATGAACTGCAGAGATCTACAGCTGAGGTGGGAGACTCTGTCCATAGGACAACAATCAGTCGTATATTGCACAAATCTGGCCTTTATGGAAGAGTGGCAAGAAGAAAGCCATTTCTTAAAGATATCCATAAAAAGTGTTGTTTAAAGTTTGCCACAAGCCACCTGGGAGACACACCAAACATGTGGAAGAAGGTGCTCTGGTCAGATGAAACCAAAATTGAACTTTTTGGCAACAATCCAAAACATAAAGCAAAGTCTACAATGGAATGGTTCAAAAATAAACATATCCAGGTGTTAGAATGGCCAAGTCAAAGTCCAGACCTGAATCCAATCGAGAATCTGTGGAAAGAACTGAAAACTGCTGTTCACAAATGCTCTCCATCCAACCTCACTGAGCTCGAGCTGTTTTGCAAGGAGGAATGGTAAAAAATTTCAGTCTCTCAATGTGCAAAACTGATAGAGACATACCCCAAGCGACTTACAGCTGTAATCGCAGCAAAAGGTGGCGCTACAAAGTATTAACTTAAGGGGGCTGAATAATTTTGCACGCCCAATTTTTCAGTTTTTGATTTGTTAAAAAAGTTTGAAATATCCAATAAATGTCGTTCCACTTCATGATTGTGTCCCACTTCTTGTTGATTCTTCACAAAAAAATACAGTTTTATATCTTTATGTTTGAAGCCTGAAATGTGGCAAAAGGTCGCAAAGTTCAAGGGGGCCGAATACTTTCGCAAGGCACTGTATTTGATCACCTACCAACCAGTAAGAATTCCGGCTCTCACAGACCTGTTAATTTTTCTTTAAGAAGCCCTCCTGTTCTCCACTCATTATCTGTATTAACTGCACCTGTTTGAACTCGTTACCTGTATAAAAGACACCTGTCCACACACTCAATCAAACAGACTCCAACCTCTCCACAATGGCCAAGACCAGAGAGCTGTGTAAGGACATCAGGGATAAAATTGTAGACCTGCACAATGCTGGGATGGGCTACAGGACAATAGGCAAGCAGCTTGGTGAGAAGACAACAACTGTTGATGCAATTATTAGAAAATGGAAGAAGTTCAAGATGACGGTCAATCACCCTCGGTCTGGGGCTCCATGCAAGATCTCACCACGTGGGTTATCAATGATGATGAGGAAGGTGAGGGATCAGCCCAGAACTACACGGCAGGACCTGGTCAATGACCTGAAGAGAGCTGGGACCACAGTCTCAAAGAAAACCATTAGTAACACACTACGCCGTCATGGATTAAAATCCTGCAGCGCACGCAAGGTCCCCCTGCTCAAGCCAGCGCATGTCCAGACCCGTCTGAAGTTTGCCAATGACCACCTGGATGATCCAGAGGAGGAATGGGAGAAGGTCATGTGGTCTGATGAGACAAAAATAGAGCTTTTTGGTCTAAACTCCACTCGCCGTGTTTGGAGGAAGAAGAAGGATGAGTATAACCCCAAGAACACCATCCCAACCGTGAAGCATGGAGGTGGAAACATCATTCTTTGGGGATGCTTTTCTGCAAAGGGGACAGGACGACTGCACCATATTGAGGGGAGGATGGATGGGGCCATGTATCGCGAGATCTTGGCCAACAACCTCCTTCCCTCAGTAAGAGCATTGAAGATGGGTCGTGGCTGGGTCTTTCAGCATGACAACGACCCGAAACACACAGCCAGGGCAACTAAGGAGTGGCTCCGTAAGAAGCCTCTCAAGGTCCTGGAGTGGCCTAGCCAGTCTCCAGACCTGAACCCAATAGAAAATCTTTGGAGGGAGCTGAAATTCTGTATTGTCCAGCGACAGCCCCGAAACCTGAAGGATCTGGAGAAGGTCTGTATGGAGGAGTGGGCCAAAATCCCTGCTGCAGTGTATGCAAGAACTACAGGAAACGTATGATCTCTGTAATTGCAAACAGGTTTCTGTACCAAATATCAAGTTCTGCTTTTCTGATGTATCAAATACTTATGTCATGCAATAAAATGCAAATTAATTACTTAACAATCATGCAATGTGATTTTCTGGATTTTTGTTTTAGATTCTGTCTCTCACAGTTGAAGTGTACCTATGATAAAAATTACAGACCTCTACATGGAGGAAACACTGCCGATTTTGCAGGTTATCAAATACTTGTTCTTCCCACTGTATATACACAAAGGTATGTGGATACCCCTTCAAATTAGTGGATTCGGCTATTTCAGCCACACCCGTTGCTGATAGGTGTATCAAATCGAGGACACACCCATGCAATCTCCATAGACAAACATTGGCAGTAGAATGGCCTAACTGAAGAGCTCAGTGACTTTCAGTGTGGCACTGTCATAGGATGCCACCTTTCCAACAACTCAGTTCGTCAAATGTCTTCCCTGCTAGAGCTGCCCGATCAACTGTAAGTGCTGTTATTGTGAAGTGGGAACGTCTAGGAGCAACAACGGCTCAGCCGCAAAGTGGTAGGCCACACAAGTTCACAAAATGTAACCGTTGAGTGATAAAGTGCATAGCTCGTAAAAATCGTCTGTCCTCAGTTGCAACACTCACTACCGTATTCCAAACTGCCTCTGGAAGCAATGTCGGCACAAGAACTGTTCGTCGAGAGCTTCATGAAATGGTTTTCCATGGCCGAGTAGTCATTTTCAAGCCTAGGATCACCATGCACAAAGCCAAGCGTTGGCTAGAGAGGTGTAAATCTCGCCGCTATTGGACTCGGGAGCAGTGGAAATGTGTTCTCTGGAGTGTTTTTTTTATCACGCCTTATCTCGAAGCACAAATCTGTGTTTGGCTACCTGCCCGAATGCATAGTGCCATCTGTACATTTTGGAGGAGGAATAATGGTCCTGGGCTGTTTTTCAGGCTAGGCCCCTTAGTTCCAATGAAGGGGAATCTTAATGCTACAGCATACAATGACATTCTAGACAATTCTGTGCTTACAACTTTTTGGGGAAGGCCCTTTCCTGTTTCAGCATGAGAATGCCTCCATGCACAAAACGGTGTCCATACAGAAATCGTTTGTTGAGATCGGTGTAGTAGAACCTCAACCCCATCGAACACCTTTGGGATGAATTGGAACGCTGACTGCGAGCCAGGCATAATCGCCCAACAGTGCCCGACCTCACTAATGCTTTTGTGGCTGAATGGATGCAAGACCCCGCAGCAATGTTCCAACATCTAGTTGAAAGGCTTCCAGCAGAGTGGAGGCTGTTATAGCAGCGAAGGGGGACCAACTCCATATTAATGCCCATGATTTTGGAATGAGATGTTCGATGAGCAGGTGTCCACATACTTTTGGTCATGTTGTGTGTATCCGGTGGAAATAAAATACCTCCACCTTTCCCTTGTGCAAAAACAGATGTCTGTCCTGAGCTCACCGGCACAGGAAACTCCTGAGGGCCCGGAATACGCCAGTTGATACAATGTTGCAAGTTCGCTAGTCATCGCTCAGGTCAAGACCGATTTAAAAAGGGTAGAGTAGAGAGATGAATGCTATTGAAAGAATCTGCATTTTCATCAGGATATTTTCTACTATTTTTATTTGTTGAATTTATGTAGGCTATTTTTACTTAGTTGACAACGGAAGGAATAGGCCTAATTCTGCATTGGCTTAGGCAATCTCTTGAGTTCGATGCGCTTATTTATTTTGTCGACAGTGGATCACGATGTATCAATGTGTCCGAATGGCTGTTGCTCTCGCATTAAATATTTACTTTTAGATTTTTATCATTTTAATTCAGATTTTAGAAGACAAAAATGTTATTGAAAGTAAATTGTTCCACGAAAATGTGCACGTTAAAATCATAACTGGCTCACAGATCGGTAGGAATGGTAGGTTAAAATGTGTTTTTCCTCCTATAACGTCGTTATAAAATAATTTCCTTTGTTTCTGTTGTCTGATTTTGGCTAGGCTACTTTGAAGCAAGGTAAGACATGCCTCAGAATATGAACTAAAACATTCAGGTTTCAAACAGTTTAAGTATGTTTTCAAAATGCATAGCTCACATTGTAAGGTGGTGGGTGACCTGCTGATAGCCTGCCTGCACTTAAATGCTGAATGGGAGGCCTGCTTCAATTACCAAATAAAAATGGTAGCTCTCTTTAATCGTGGCCATCAAAACTGTTTTAATACTCAATTACATTTAGAATTGCTGCGCAATGACCGGGCTTATAAAAACCAATATTTGACTCCAGCAGCAACCAGCTCTGTAGGCCATCTAATAGTTGTTGGGTAAGTAAGATGCATGACAACTAACGTAAATATACACGCCAATTTAACTCCACAAAATTATACAAATGAACCTATAGACTAGTAAGTATGATGGGCAAATGTATTTCCATTGACTGGTATTTCCATCAATGAATAAAAATCAGTATTTTGAAGTGGGATTTTTTTTTCTTCTCCCAGTCGATTTGGCAACTATTTTTATTGGATTTTAATTTCTTGTTGGCCTAAAGCTGGCAATTACTGGCTAACGGAAATCCTGACACACACACACACATACTAGAGATGGGGAAAGGTTGTTCGATCATCCAAATGGTTGTTAGTATTTGATTACTTGTGTGACTTAATTTGAGAAAAAAATGATAAACTAGGTCTAAATTAACAATGAAAATAGTCGGGACATTTTTAATACAAGGATATTCCATGACATTGGAAATAATGAATTTAATAAAACAACATATGCACCCCATTAAAAAAGACTGGTAGCCTTCACGTGTAGCTTGTTTTTTTTGTTGTCGGCCAATCAAAGTGGCACTACAGTCAGAGGCTCCATGTGTAGCAATGCAAAATGGAATTAAGTCAGCTGGAGAAGTAGGCTACAACAAGCAACTAACAGGTATGCATTTTAAAAAGACATCTGAATGTAGTTTTAATTTGACATGGACTGGGAGCGAAGCTAAACTAGCTAGCTGGCTAGTTTAGCTAGCTTTTATTCTCCAATTTGATGCAACAAAGACCGGAACTGTCAGATGGGATGATAAATATATGGCTAGCTACAAGTTTAGTCGCGAGTTGGCTATACATTACCTCTCTCTCCCTTCCTGCACACTGCTTCCACACACACCGGCCCCTCCCCCTGCCCGCCACACACTAATCGGCACATGACTCCCTCCCTGCTATTTTCCTCTGGCTGGCAGTTGTCACATTGTTTTTGGTCTCTAATCGCAGAGCTAATCTCTCTCTCTCTGTGTGTGTGTGTGTGTGTGTGTGTGTTGTTCAGGTGGAGGAGGTGAGGAGACACAGTCACTGTCTAGCCTTCAGTTCTTCTGGTCCCCAGAGTCAGACCTACTACATCAGCTATGACTCCTACACAGAACACCTCCGCTGGCACAGACAGGCTGCCAAGGTACGTGTGTGCTCAGAGTTGAGTTGCATGTCTTCAAGTTGTTAGCAATCTGGAAAATGAAAACCCTTTTGTCTCTTACTCCTTTTCTTTCTCTCCTATCTCTCACCCTCTCTCCCTCCATCAGATAGTGTCTCAGAGGGTGAGTTCTGTGGATCTGTCATGTTGCAGTCTGGAGGAGCTGCCATCTCAGCTGTTCTACAGCCAGGACCTGACCCACCTCAACCTCAAACACAACTATCTGACGGGCCTCACACATCTCACCAGGTATGTACCCCTGCAGGCTGTGGAATGGAGGGAGTGGGGGAAGAGGAGAAGAAAAGGGAAGGAACTGAGAGATATGGGCTAGGGTGGCTCCGGAGAACGGCTCAATATATACCTCTGGAAGGAGGGAGGGGTTAAGAGAGGAGTGATGTGATGTGGGTGGTTTGTCCTTCGATATCCTCTCTCTCTCTCTCGCTCTCTCCAGCTCTGGGTATCACCATATGGTCGCAAGGTTAGAGGATTAGATTCACCTACAGATCTGTGTTTGTGTTCCTATAGGATTGATTTGGTCTAAGAAAACAGATTGGGGTTGATTAGAAGTAGGCGGAATTAGGAGGGGAAATCCGAGCTTGAGTTATTTATTTATTATATACACACACACACACACACACACACACACACACAGTTTTCCTCTGGAGCTTTCATTAATCTATGGCCAGTGATTCTCAGACCTCTCACCTATGACCTGTTTTTGGAGTCACGGTCTGCAAGCCAAGAGACATGATTGGTTCAAAACACAACGACTGCATTTTGATTGGCTCCTCTTCAGTGACCTTTAGCCAGGGTTGGGGCCCAGCAGTGTCATTGACTGCGGTCTGGTTCTAGCTTCTTCCCCTTCTATGCTTACAGTAATACAATGCTCCCCACCATGGAGACTGTCTACGTCCCAAATGGCTCCCTATTCTCTATAGTGTACACTATTCCCTATATATATTTCCCTGTGGGTCCTGGTCAAAAGTAGTACACTATATAGGGAATAGGGTCCCATTTGAGATGCGCCCTCTGTCCCAGGCCTGGTGTAGTGTTACAGTTAGTGTTTCAGTGTGAGCTGCTCTGCTTTGGGAGACATCAGACAGTGGGAATGGATGGGGAGATGGGACAGGACCGGACTGGTGCAGAACAACATGAATAATCTTCCCACTGCTCACACTGCTCACACTGCTCAACTTTCAGCATTAAACAATGGTTAGGAAAACAGACCCTTGCCTTGCCGGTGAAGAGAAACACTATATCCATCCTCCTCTCACACACTCTCTGCATACAGGACATCATCCATCCTCCTCTCACACACTCTCTGCATACAGGACATCATCCATCCTCCTCTCACACACTCTCTGCATACAGGACATCATCCATCCTCCTCTCACACACTCTCTGCATACAGGACATCATCCATCCTCCTCTCACACACTCTGCATACAGGACATCATCCATCCTCCTCTCCCTCTCTCTGCATACAGGACATCATCCATCCTCCTCTCCCTCTCTCTGCATACAGGACATCATCCATCCTCCTCTCACACACTCTCTGCATACAGGACATCATCCATCCTCCTCTTACACACTCTCTGCATACAGGACATCATCCATCCTCCTCTCCCTCTCTCTGCATACAGTACAGGACATCATCCATCCTCCTCTCCCTCTCTTTGCATACAGGACATCATCCATCCTCCTCTCCCTCTTTCGGCATACAGGACATCATCCATCCTCCTCTCACACACTCTCTGCATACAGGACATCATCCATCCTCCTCTCCCTCTCTCTGCATACAGGACATCATCCATCCTCCTCTCCCTCTCTTTGCATACAGGACATCATCCATCCTCCTCTCCCTCTTTCGGCATACAGGACATCATCCATCCTCCTCTCCCTCTCTCTGCATACAGGACATCATCCATCCTCCTCTCACACACTCTCTGCATACAGGACATCATCCATCCTCCTCTCCCACACTCTCGGCATACAGGACATCATCCATCCTCCTCTCCCTCTCTCGGCATACAGGACATCATCCATCCTCCTCTCCCTCTCTCTGCGTACAGGACATCATCCATCCTCCTCTCCCTCTCTCTGCATACAGTACAGGACATCATCCATCCTCCTCTCTCTCTCTCTGCATACAGTACAGGACATCATCCATCCTCCTCTCTCTCTGCATACAGTACAGGACATCATCCATCCTCTCTCTCTCTCTGCATACAGGACATCATCCGTCCTCCTCTTTCTGCATCAGTACAGGACGTTCTCGCTCTCTCTCTCTCTCTCTCTCTCTCCAGTACAGGATGTCATCCATCCCCCTCTTCCTCATTCTCGCCGTGGTTCAGTGACTCTGGTTGTACTTCCGATGGAATGGCTTTGTGCTCCCATTGTTCTTCCATAAACACAGCTTTACCAAGGGAAGAGGAGGGGAGGCAGACAGGGCTTCAGGAATGTGTTTTTCCCGCGACACTGCGTTGGGAGCGCGGCTGGCTGTGGCTTTTCCTTGAAAAAGACGTGGATCCGGCACCGCCTTTCACGCTGTCCCCACAGTGAACCGGGTTAGGCTAGTTAGGCCTGGGAAGACCAGGTGAGCCGAGTGTCAGATTCGACAAAGATTCTCACACACGTGCCCACCAAATTTTCACATACACCGCAGCTTGTGGTAGCTACACCTTCGAAAACAACGTTTTTATGTGCGCAATCACAACAATATACGTGTGCTGCTCACATATAGTAACTGACGAAATAAAGGAAACACCAGCATTAAGTGTCTCTCCAGTTTTTTTTAAATCGCTTTGGCAAATTTTTCAGATGTGGTATATTTCCAAAACTCTTAGTTTCAAAACTGATAACACTTGTAATGCCCCCTGTCTTATGTTCAGAACCTTTGATTGTGTAGTCATTGGAGTTGAACACATCTTTCATCCCTGAGTCAATCATGCAAGTTTTCAGTGAAATAACATGAGAACATTTAGTCACCAATACATCAGATGATGAGTCATCAGACTCATCATTTAGTCATTTTAACTAACATTTAATCTAATAACAAAAAACACAAGATGTATTTTTGAGGTGCTGAATAGAAAGAATAGTAGATGGTAAATATCACTTCCATACAGTATTTGGATGCACAATTAGTTTTTTGCAAACCATATTTTTTGTATCCAATGGCAAGTTGTGAACATGTAGAGAACTATATGTTAGTGTTACAGTTTCATGTTCATTATTTACATGTGTAGATCAAATCATGAAAAATAGGGGTATTGTGATGCAGTAGGCTGCAGTAAAAACACATTGCTGTAGCATAGTGTACGTATGCCATGCTAATTCTGCTCCATGCAACATTGTTCAAGATCACATTTTTTACGTGACTTTTCCACTGATACAGTATGACCTGTCTCTCTACTTCATCAGCTTACAGTGTATCAGTTCAATTCAGATAATGAGTGGAAAATGCATTGGGAAAGTATTCAGACCCCTTCCCCTTTTCCACGTTTTGTTATGTTACAGCTTTATTCCAAAATTGATTACATACATTTTCTTCCCTCATCAGTCTACACAAAATCAAATCAAATTTTATTTGTCACATACACATGGTTAGCAGATGTTAATGCGAGTGTAGCGACACAATACCCCATAATGACAAAGCGAAAACAGGTTTTTAGAAATATTTGCACATTTATTACAAATTAACTGAAATGCCTTATTTACATCAGTATTCAGACCCTTTGCTGTGAAACTAGAAATTGAGCTCAGGTGCATTCTGTTTCTGCTGATCATCATTGAGATGTTTCTACAACTTGATTGGAGTCTACCTGTGGTAAATTCAATTGATTGGACATGATTTGGAAAGGCACGTACTTGTCTATACAAGGTCCCACAGTGCATGTCAGAGCAAAACTCAAACCATGAGGTCGAAGGAATTGTCTGTAGAGCTCAGAGACAGGATTGTGTCGAGGCACAGATCTGGGGAAGGTTACCAAAAAATTGTGCAGCATTGAAAGTTCCCAAGAACACAGTGGCCTCCATTCTTAAATGGAAGAAGTTTGGAACCACCAGAGCTGGCCTCACGGCCAAACTGCGCAATTAGGGTAGAAGGGCCTTGGTCAGGAAGGTGACCATGAACCAGATGGTCACTCTGACAGAGCTCCAGAGTTCCTCTGTGGAGATGGGAGAACCTTCCCGAAGGACAACCATCTTTGCAGCACTCCACCAATCAGGCCTTTATGATAGAGTGGCCAGACGGAAGCCACTCATGACAGCCCACTTAATTGCTTAATTAACTCAGGAACCACACCTGTGTGGAAGCAATTGCTTTCAATATAAGTTGTATGCTCACGTGTTTCCATTATTAGGCACATGACTTTCCAGTTAGGCACATGACTTCCTCCTTATTAGTTTCCCCTGGGTGGCAGTTGTCACATTGTTTTTGGTCTACTACTTCTGACCATGGCCCATAGAGCTGTGGTCAAAAGTATTGCACTATGTAGAGAATAGGGTGCCATTTGGAACGCAGTTCTCCCTTTCTGCAGTGTTGTTGTTCTGAATGGGCTCATTAGGTAACCAGTTCTTCTGACTCTTTAGTTTCTGTGATTGTTATTGTTTGTTTTTCTCTGAAAATTCCTGTCCAATTGACCCCCTCGTTCTCTCCCTCATTCATCCCCCCCCCCCCCATCTAGATTCTGCAGGTTGAGGAGCCTCAATCTCTCTAACAACGCTCTGTCTGACTTCCCTCTGGCCGTGTGTGACATCACCTCCCTGACAGAGCTCAACCTCCAAGGCAACCTTCTGACCTCTCTGCCCTCAGCACTGGGGACCATGCACAAGTGAGTGGGGTCACAGGGTTAAAGGTCAGGGGGCAGTAGACAGAAAGAGGGAGAGAGCCTGTGACTGAGACAGTAATTGAACCACCATTGGTCAGTTATTTGTTGTATAACCCCCACCCAAAAAACATTTAGTTAATCGCTCAGCATTAGTGTTGGGTTTTGTGCTGTTGCCCAGTCTGTCCACTACAGAATAACCAGGCTGCGAATGTTTGGTGGGAAAATCTGTTTTCAGACATCAGGCTGCAGTAATAGGATCTGAAAGATTTGGCCTTTTTTAAAGTTGAAATTCTTAACCTCTCGATTAGCAATTTTTCATAAGTCCCTCGTGGAAAGAACCACGAGATTTACATGTCACATAAAATCAGGCACGATAACAGAAAGCTCGTGAAGATTACAGCCACACACATAATCCCCTCTCCCACTGAGCTCCATACTAACCACCTCTCGCCATCTCCTCCTCCCCAGCCTGCAGACCCTGCTTCTGGACGGTAACTCTCTGAACTCCCTGCCTGCTGAGCTGGGCTCTCTGGAGGCCCTGACCTACCTGGGCCTGTCCTTCAACCTGTTCAGCAGCGTACCTCCAGCCCTGGAGAGGCTCAGGGGGGTGGAGAGGCTCTGTCTGGCTGGGAATCAGCTCTCCTCCCTGGACATGGTCGGCCTGCAGTGGCTCCCCCACCGACACATAGATCTCAGGTATATTACTTTGTAAATAAGTGTTTTAATTAGTTCTTTCAAGTGTTTTTCTCTGGGATCAAATGCAGTCTTGTTTTATCTATGTATTTTTTTTTTTACCCCAAATAACATTTCAATGAATTGAATTAAATTCAATACTAGTACTGCTCGGCTAGTGGAACCTTGCCTAGCTCCCTTCATAGATATGTAATAAGCAGTGGCGATTTTTAGCGTGTAAATCTAGTTTGGGCCAACTTTTTTTAGATGTATGCCAGCAAAGCCCCAACACTAAACAATACATTCATTGCTCTATAACGGTGACTCCAAACTGTATTGGTGACAAATGCTTCCCCCTACATAAAACTGTCCCAACAACAGAGCTTTCTCTTCAGCACCATGGAATTAACCCTTACGACCGCTTCACCTGGATATCAGTGGAGCCTTGTCTGGCAGCAAAACAGTTAATTTACTGACTTGCTAAACAAATGTGGATTCTACTGACAATTGAGATACAAACTATATGGCTTAGCCTCTTAAGTATCAAATCTAACTGCCTGTAGCTCAGGACCTGAAGTAAGGATAGACATATTATTGATACCATTTGAAAGGAAACACTTAGAAGTTTGTGGAAATGTGAAATGAATGTTGGAGAATATAACACATTAGATCTGGTAAAAGATACCATTCTTTGAAATGCAAGAGAAATGCCATTGTCACGAACCGCCTCGAAGTTTGTGACAAAAAGGGAGACAATGTGGAGATAGGGAATAACAAAATATATTTATTAACTAAAGTAAACTAAATACAATTAACAATGGTGTGTGTGTATTCAGTAATGGTTGTGAGTGGTTGCGTGTATAAATGTGATAATGAGGGGTGTTGAAAGGTGCCAACGCAAATAAACAAAACAGCCACAAAAAATGCCACAACCAAAATCTCAGTGTCTGCATGGAGAGAGTCTCCTCTATGAATAGGGAAGTGGTGCATTTATCTTGGGACAACAGCGTTGTATGGTCAGTCATGTTTGTATGCGTCTTTATTAACTAAGTACATTTTCATTTACATTGTTTGCAAACTGATATGCGACATGTATTAAATGCCAAAATAACATGCAAAACAGGCACACAAAATATATGCCTGTTTTGTATGTTATTTTGGCATTAATACGTGTTGCATATCAGTTTGCAAACAAAAATATACTGAGTTAATAAAGCTCTGCCCCACCTGCCCTGAATGGCTGGTCGCCGCTGGTAATAAGAATACTGTAGCTACAGTGAGTATACAAAAAAATTAGGAACACCTGCTCTTTCTGTGACAGACTGACCAGGTGAATCCAGGTGAAATCTATGATCCTTTATTGATTTCACTTGTTAAATCCACTTCAATCAGTGTAGATGAAGGGGAGGAGACTGGTTGAAGAATCATTTTTAAGCCTTGAGACAGTTGAGACATGGATTGTGTATGTGTGCCATTCAGAGAGTGAATGGGAAAGATAAAATATTTCCGTGCCTTTGAACGGGGTATGGTATTGGCTGCCATGCGCACCAGTTTGAGTGTGTCAAGAACTGCAGCACTGCTGGGTTTTTCACGTTCAACAGTTTCCCATGTGATTCAAGAATGGTCCACCACCCAAAGGACATCCAGCCAACGTGACACTACTGTGTAAAGCATTGGAGTCAACATGGGCCAGCATCCTTGTGGAACACTTTCGACACCTTATAGAGTCCATGCCCCGACGAATTGAGGCTGTTCTCGGGGCAGAAGGGAGTGCAACTCAATATCAACTCAGATATACATGTAAACATTGGGGGGAAATGTCTGTTTTGAAAAAACAATCCCATTAAATGATCCCTCTCCATTCTCTAACCCCCTTTCTCTCTCTTCCTCACTCTGTGTTGTAGGTTGAACAGGCTCCAGAGGGTGGTGGTTGGGGAGGCTGGCCTGCTGAGCCACGTGGCCCAGTTAGATGTGCGGGACGCTGGGTTGGAGGAGCTTGACGTCAGGACCCTATCCAGGCTGGAGCTCCTACGCTGTGACAGAAACACACTCACACTCCTTCGAGTCAGCGGCCTAGCACTCAAGGGTCTGCACACAGCACAAAACGGTACACATACACTCACAAACATGGACACTTGTTATAGTAATTGTCCACATTGCAGAGAATGTAGAGACACATACGCACATACAGGTTACTGACAAAATAAACTCAACACCAATATAGTGTCTTGATAGGGTGTTGGGCACCACGAGCCAGAACGGCTTCAATGGGCCTTGGCATATATTCTGCAAGTGTCTGGAACTCTATTTGAGGGTTACGACACCATTCTTCCATGAGAAATTCCATAATTTGGTGTTTTATATAGCCCTTCTTACATCAGCTGATATCTCAAAGTGCTGTACAGAACCCAGCCTAAAACCCCAAACAGCAAGCAATGCAGGTGTAGAAGCACGGTGGCTAGGAAAAACTCCCTAGAAAGGCCAAAACCTAGGAAGAAACCTAGAGAGGAACCAGGCTGTGAGGGGTGGCCAGTACTCTTCTGGGTGTGCCGGGTGGAGATTATAACAGAACATGGCCAAGATGTTCAAATGTTCATAAATGACCAGCATGGTCAAATAATAATAATCACAGTAGTTGTCGAGGGTGCAACAAGTCAGCACCTCAGGAGTAAATGTCAGTTGGCTTTTCATAGCCCGATCATTAAGAGTATCTCTACCGCTCCTGCTGTCTCTAGAGAGTTGAAGACAACAGGTCTGGGACAGGTAGCACGTCCGGTGAACAGGACAGGGTTCCATAGCCGCAGGCAGAACAGTTGAAACTGGAGCAGCAGCACGGCCAGGTGGACTGGGGACAGCAAGTAGTCATCGTGTCAGATAGTCCTGAGGCATGGTCCTAGGGCTCAGGTCCTCCGAGAGAGAGAAAGAAAGAGAGAATTAGAGAGAGCACACTTAAATTCACACAGGACACCCGATAAGACAGGAGAAATACTCTAGATATAACAGACTGACCCTAGCCCCTAGACACAAACTACTGCAGCATAAATACTGGAGGCTGAGACAGGAGGGGTCAGGAGACACTGTGGCCCCATCCTATGATACCCCCGGACAGGGCCAAACACTGGTGACTGACACACACCCACACCCTTTAAACCCCCTATGCTCTTTTGAGACCCCTCTTTTAAAATCACTGAGATCTCTTCTAGCCATGGTAACCAAAATAATGAGCTACTGGGCATTTTAATACATGACTCTAAGCATGATGGGATCTTAATTGCTTAATTAACTCAGGAACCACACCGGTGTGGAAGTACCTGCTTTCAATGTACTTTGTATCCCTCATTTATTCGTATTTCCTTTTATTTTGGCAGTTCCCTGTATATACTGTATTGACGGTGTGTTGTTTTTTTCTAGAGCTGAGAGCGCTGGAGGTGTTTCCTGTTCCAGAGAGCCTCACTGTTGTGGACGTGTCCAGGTAAGAGCCACACAGTTCACAATCGATGGATGGATTCTTGAATGGGTAGATAATAAACAAGTGATTTTGATTGTTTTAACTGACCTATTGGTTGATGGACAGAGAGAAGACTTATAGTGACTGATTGCTGTCTGTGTTGTAGGAACCGTCTGGACTATGTGCCTGTCTGGGTGTGTTGTGTTTAGGGCTGGGAATAGCCAGGGACCTCACAATACAAATACTTAGGTGCTGATATGACATGTATTGTCATCATTCTATATTTATTGCAATTTGATGTTCCAAACATATTGCTCACTATACACTGAGTGTACAAAACATTAAGAACACCTGCTCTTTCCTTGACAGGCTGACCAGGTGAATCCAGGTGAAAGCTATGATCCCTTATTGATGTCAGTTGTTAAATCCACTGCAATCTGTGTCGATGAAGGGGTGTGTTTGTCAAGAACTGCAACGCTCCTGGGTATTTCACGCTCAACAACTTCCTGTGTGTATCAAGAATGGTCCACCACCCAAAGGACATCAAGCCAACTTGACACACCTGTGGGAAGCATTGGAGTCAACGTGGGCCAGCATCCCTGTGGAACGCTTTCAACACCTTGTAGAGTCCATGCCCCGACAAATTGATGCTGTTCTAAGGCCAAAAGGGGGGTGCAACACATTATCCGGAAGGTGTTCTTAATGTTTTGTACACTCAGTATATGTCTTCTGCAGAGAGATAAGAGAGCATGATCAGTCAGGAAAATAAAAGTGCTGAAAAAATGTTGGCTCACTTTGAAAAGATGGAGAACAAGCTATAAGATGAAAGATACCTAAGTTTTGGCGCAGGTACAGCCAACTAGCGCTAGCTAACGCTATCCACAGTAGCACTCTCTAACTTTAAAAAAAAAACGTCTTTACACGTCGATACTTGTAACTATAGATCTTCCTTTTTTTTTTTTTTACTATTGTGTTGTAGGACCCATCTGGACTGTCTGCCTGACAGGCTATGTTGTGTTATAGGACCCATCTAAACTGTCTGCCTGACTGGCTATGTTGTGTTATAGGACCCATCTGGACTGTCTGCCTGACTGGCTATGTTGTGTTATAGGAACCATCTGGACTGTCTGCCTGACTGGCTATGTTGTGTTATAGGACCCATCTGAACTGTCTGCCTGACTGGCTATGTTGTGTTATAGGACCCATCTAAACTGTCTGCCTGACTGGCTATGTTGTGTTATAGGACCCATCTGGACTGTCTGCCTGACTGGCTATGTTGTGTTATAGGACCCATCTGAACTGTCTGCCTGACTGGCTATGTTGTGTTATAGGACCCATCTGAACTGTCTGCCTGACTGGCTATGTTGTGTTATAGGACCCATCTGAACTGTCTGCCTGACTGGCTATGTTGTGTTATAGGACCCATCTGGACTGTCTGCCTGACTGGCTATGTTGTGTTATAGGACCCATCTGGACTGTCTGCCTGACTGGCTATGTTGTGTTATAGGACCCATCTGAACTGTCTGCCTGACTGGCTATGTTGTGTTATAGGACCCATCTGGACTGTCTGCCTGACTGGCTATGTTGTGTTATAGGACCCATCTGGACTGTCTGCCTGACTGGCTATGTTGTGTTATAGGACCCATCTGGACTGTCTGCCAGACTGGCTATGTTGTGTTATAAGACCCATCTGAACTGTCTGCCTGACTGGCTATGTTGTGTTATAGGACCCATCTGAACTGTCTGCCTGACTTGCTATGTTGTGTTATAGGACCCATCTGAACTGTCTGCCTGACTGGCTATGTTGTGTTGTAGGAACTGTCTGCCTGACTGGCTATGTTGTGTTGTAGGAACTGTCTGCCTGACTGGCTATGTTGTGTTATAGGACCCATCTGGACTGTCTGCCTGACTGGCTATGTTGTGTTGTAGGAACTGTCTGCCTGACTGGCTATGTTGTGTTGTAGGAACCATCTGGACTGTCTGCCTGACTGGCTATGTTGTGTTGTAGGAACCATCTGGACTGTCTGCCTGACTGGCTATGTTGTGTTGTTGGAACTGTCTGCCAGACAGGCTATGTTGTGTTGTAGGAACCATCTGGACTGTCTGCCAGACTGGCTATGTTGTGTTGTAGGAACCATCTGGACTGTCTGCCAGACTGGCTATGTTGTGTTGTAGGACCCATCTGGGCTGTTTGCCTGACTGGCTATGTTGTGTTGTTGGAACTGTCTGGACTGTCTGCCTGACTGGCTATGTTGTGTTATAGGACCCATCTGGACTGTCTGCCTGACAGGCTATGTTTTGTTATAGGACCCATCTGGACTGTCTGCCTGACTGGCTATGTTGTGTTATAGGACCCATCTGAACTGTCTGCCTGACTGGCTATGTTGTGTTGTAGGAACTGTCTGCCTGACTGGCTATGTTGTGTTGTAGGAACTGTCTGCCTGACTGGCTATGTTGTGTTATAGGACCCATCTGGACTGTCTGCCTGACTGGCTATGTTGTGTTATAGGACCCATCTGAACTGTCTGCCTGACTGGCTATGTTGTGTTATAGGACCCATCTGGACTGTCTGCCTGACTGGCTATGTTGTGTTATAGGACCCATCTGAACTGTCTGCCTGTCTGGCTATGTTGTGTTATAGGACCCATCTGAACTGTCTGCCTGACTGGCTATGTTGTGTTATAGGACCCATCTGAACTGTCTGCCTGACTTGCTATGTTGTGTTATAGGACCCATCTGGACTGTCTGCCTGACTGGCTATGTTGCGTTATAGGACCCATCTGGACTGTCTGCCTGACTGGCTATGTTGTGTTATAGGACCCATCTGGACTGTCTGCCTGACTGGCTATGTTGTGTTATAGGACCCATCTGAACTGTCTGCCTGACTGGCTATGTTGTGTTGTAGGACCCATCTGAACTGTCTGCCTGACTGGCTATGTTGTGTTATAGGACCCATCTGGACTGTCTGCCTGACTGGCTATGTTGTGTTATAGGACCCATCTGAACTGTCTGCCTGACTGGCTATGTTGTGTTATAGGACCCATCTGAACTGTCTGCCTGACTGGCTGTGTTGTAGGAACCATCTGGACTGTCTGCCTGACTGGCTATGTTGTGTTATAGGACCCATCTGGACTGTCTGCCTGACTGGCTATTTTGTGTTATAGGACCCATCTGAACTGTCTGCCTGACTGGCTATGTTGTGTTATAGGACCCATCTGGACTGTCTGCCTGACTGGCTATGTTGTGTTATAGGACCCATCTGAACTGTCTGCCTGACTGGCTATGTTGTGTTATAGGACCCATCTGGACTGTCTGCCTGACTGGCTATGTTGTGTTATAGGACCCATCTGAACTGTCTGCCTGACTGGCTATGTTGTGTTATAGGACCCATCTGAACTGTCTGCCTGACTGGCTATGTTGTGTTATAGGACCCATCTGGACTGTCTGCCTGACTGGCTATGTTGTGTTATAGGACCCATCTGAACTGTCTGCCTGACTGGCTATGTTGTGTTATAGGACCCATCTGGACTGTCTGCCTGACTGGCTATGTTGTGTTATAGGACCCATCTGAACTGTCTGCCTGACTGGCTATGTTGTGTTATAGGACCCATCTGGACTGTCTGCCTGACTGGCTATGTTGTGTTATAGGACCCATCTGGACTGTCTGCCTGACTGGCTATGTTGTGTTATAGGACCCATCTGGACTGTCTGCCTGACTGGCTATGTTGTGTTATAGGACCCATCTGTACTGTCTGCCTGACTGGCTATGTTGTGTTATAGGACCCATCTGAACTGTCTGCCTGACTGGCTATGTTGTGTTGTAGGAACTGTCTGCCTGACTGGCTATGTTGTGTTGTAGGAACTGTCTGCCTGACTGGCTATGTTGCGTTATAGGACCCATCTGAACTGTCTGCCTGACTGGCTATGTTGTGTTGTAGGAACTGTCTGCCTGACTGGCTATGTTGTGTTGTAGGAACTGTCTGCCTGACTGGCTATGTTGCGTTATAGGACCCATCTGAACTGTCTGCCTGACTGGCTATGTTGTGTTGTAGGAACTGTCTGCCTGACTGGCTATGTTGTGTTGTAGGAACTGTCTGCCTGACTGGCTATGTTGTGTTATAGGACCCATCTGGACTGTCTGCCTGACTGGCTATGTTGTGTTATAGGACCCATCTGAACTGTCTGCCTGTCTGGCTATGTTGTGTTATAGGACCCATCTGAACTGTCTGCCTGACTGGCTATGTTGTGTTATAGGACCCATCTGAACTGTCTGCCTGACTTGCTATGTTGTGTTATAGGACCCATCTGGACTGTCTGCCTGACTGGCTATGTTGCGTTATAGGACCCATCTGGACTGTCTGCCTGACTGGCTATGTTGTGTTATAGGACCCATCTGGACTGTCTGCCTGACTGGCTATGTTGTGTTATAGGACCCATCTGTACTGTCTGCCTGACTGGCTATGTTGTGTTATAGGACCCATCTGAACTGTCTGCCTGACTGGCTATGTTGTGTTGTAGGAACTGTCTGCCTGACTGGCTATGTTGTGTTGTAGGAACTGTCTGCCTGACTGGCTATGTTGTGTTATAGGACCCATCTGAACTGTCTGCCTGACTGGCTATGTTGTGTTGTAGGACCCATCTGAACTGTCTGCCTGACTGGCTATGTTGTGTTATAGGACCCATCTGGACTGTCTGCCTGACTGGCTATGTTGTGTTATAGGACCCATCTGAACTGTCTGCCTGACTGGCTATGTTGTGTTATAGGACCCATCTGAACTGTCTGCCTGACTGGCTATGTTGTGTTGTAGGAACCATCTGGACTGTCTGCCTGACTGGCTATGTTGTGTTATAGGACCCATCTGGACTGTCTGCCTGACTGGCTATGTTGTGTTATAGGACCCATCTGAACTGTCTGCCTGACTGGCTATGTTGTGTTATAGGACCCATCTGGACTGTCTGCCTGACTGGCTATGTTGTGTTATAGGACCCATCTGAACTGTCTGCCTGACTGGCTATGTTGTGTTATAGGACCCATCTGGACTGTCTGCCTGACTGGCTATGTTGTGTTATAGGACCCATCTGAACTGTCTGCCTGACTGGCTATGTTGTGTTATAGGACCCATCTGGACTGTCTGCCTGACTGGCTATGTTGTGTTATAGGACCCATCTTAACTGTCTGCCTGACTGGCTATGTTGTGTTATAGGACCCATCTGGACTGTCTGCCTGACTGGCTATGTTGTGTTATAGGACCCATCTGGACTGTCTGCCTGACTGGCTATGTTGTGTTATAGGACCCATCTGGACTGTCTGCCTGACTGGCTATGTTGTGTTATAGGTCCCATCTGAACTGTCTGCCTGACTGGTTATGTTGTGTTATAGGACCCATCTGGACTGTCTGCCTGACTGGCTATGTTGTGTTATAGGACCCATCTGGACTGTCTGCCTGACTGGCTATGTTGTGTTATAGGACCCATCTGGACTGTCTGCCAGACTGGCTATGTTGTGTTATAGGACCCATCTGAACTGTCTGCCTGACTGGCTATGTTGTGTTATAGGACCCATCTGAACTGTCTACCTGACTTGCTATGTTGTGTTATAGGACCCATCTGGACTGTCTGCCTGACTGGCTATGTTGCGTTATAGGACCCATCTGAACTGTCTGCCTGACTGGCTATGTTGTGTTGTAGGAACTGTCTGCCTGACTGGCTATGTTGTGTTGTAGGAACTGTCTGCCTGACTGGCTATGTTGTGTTATAGGACCCATCTGGACTGTCTGCCTGACTGGCTATGTTGTGTTATAGGACCCATCTGAACTGTCTGCCTGACTGGCTATGTTGTGTTATAGGACCCATCTGGACTGTCTGCCTGACTGGCTATGTTGTGTTATAGTGCCCATCTGAACTGTCTGCCTGACTGGCTATGTTGTGTTATAGGACCCATCTGAACTGTCTGCCTGACTGGCTATGTTGTGTTATAGGACCCATCTGGACTGTCTGCCTGACTGGCTATGTTGTGTTATAGGACCAATCTGAACTGTCTGCCTGACTGGCTATGTTGTGTTATAGGACCCATCTGGACTGTCTGCCTGACTGGCTATGTTGTGTTATAGGACCCATCTGAACTGTCTGCCTGACTGGTTATGTTGTGTTATAGGACCCATCTGGACTGTCTGCCTGACTGGCTATGTTGTGTTATAGGACCCATCTGGACTGTCTGCCTGACTGGCTATGTTTTGTTATAGGACCCATCTGGACTGTCTGCCTGACTGGCTATGTTGTGTTATAGGACCCATCTGGACTGTCTGCCTGACTGGCTATGTTGTGTTATAGGACCCATCTAGACTGTCTGCCTGACTGGGTATGTTGTGTTGTAGGACCCATCTAGACTGTCTGCCTGACTGGCTATGTTGTGTTGTAGGAACTGTCTGCCTGACTGGCTATGTTGTGTTGTAGGAACCATCTGGACTGTCTGCCTGACTGGCTATGTTGTGTTGTAGGAACCATCTGGACTGTCTGCCTGACTGGCTATGTTGTTTTGTTGGAACTGTCTGCCAGACAGGCTATGTTGTGTTGTAGGAACCATCTGGACTGTCTGCCAGACTGGCTATGTTGTGTTGTAGGACCCATCTGGGCTGTCTGCCTGACTGGCTATGTTGTGTTATAGGACCCATCTGGACTGTCTGCCTGACTGGCTATGTTGTGTTGTTGGAACTGTCTGCCAGACAGGCTATGTTGTGTTGTAGGAACCATCTGGACTGTCTGCCAGACTGGCTATGTTGTGTTGTAGGACCCATCTGGGCTGTCTGCCTGACTGGCTATGTTGTGTTATAGGACCCATTTGGACTGTCTGCCTGACTGGCTATGTTGTGTTGTTGGAACTGTCTGGACTGTCTGCCTGACTGGCTATGTTGTGTTATAGGACCCATCTGGACTGTCTGCCTGACTGGCTATGTTGTGTTATAGGACCCATCTGGACTGTCTGCCTGACTGGCTATGTTCTGTTATAGGACCCATCTGGACTGTCTGCCTGACTGGCTATGTTGTGTTGTTGGAACTGTCTGAACTGCCTGCCTGACTGGCTATGTTGTGTTGTAGGACCCATCTGAACTGTCTGCCTGACTGGCTATGTTGTGTTATAGGACCCATCTGGGCTGTCTGCCTGACTGGCTATGTTGTGTTGTTGGAACTGTCTGCCAGACAGACTATGTTGTGTTGTAGGAACCATCTGGACTGTTTGCCTGACTGGCTATGTTGTGTTGTTGGAACTGTCTGTACTGTCTGCCAGACTGGCTATGTTGTGTTGTAGGACCCATCTGGGCTGTCTGCCTGACTGGCTATGTTGTGTTATAGGACCCATTTGGACTGTCTGCCTGACTGGCTATGTTGTGTTATAGGACCCATTTGGACTGTCTGCCTGACTGGCTATGTTGTGTTGTTGGAACTGTCTGGACTGTCTGCCTGACTGGCTATGTTGTGTTATAGGACCCATCTGGACTGTCTGCCTGACTGGCTATGTTGTGTTGTTGGAACTGTCTGCCAGACAGGCTATGTTGTGTTGTAGGAACCATCTGGACTGTCTGCCTGACTGGCTATGTTGTGTTGTTGGAACTGTCTGGACTGTCTGCCAGACTGGCTATGTTGTGTTGTAGGACCCATCTGGGCTGTCTGCCTGACTGGCTATGTTGTGTTATAGGACCCATTTGGACTGTCTGCCTGACTGGCTATGTTGTGTTATAGGACCCATTTGGACTGTCTGCCTGACTGGCTATGTTGTGTTGTTGGAACTGTCTGGACTGTCTGCCTGACTGGCTATGTTGTGTTATAGGACCCATCTGGACTGTCTGCCTGACTGGCTATGTTGTGTTATAGGACCCATCTGGACTGTCTGCCTGACTGGCTATGTTGTGTTATAGGACCCATCTGGACTGTCTGCCAGACTGGCTATGTTGTGTTGTAGGACCCATCTGGGCTGTCTGCCTGACTGGCTATGTTGTGTTATAGGACCCATTTGGACTGTCTGCCTGACTGGCTATGTTGTGTTGTTGGAACTGTCTGGACTGTCTGCCTGACTGGCTATGTTGTGTTATAGGACCCATCTGGACTGTCTGCCTGACTGGCTATGTTGTGTTATAGGACCCATCTGGACTGTCTGCCTGACTGGCTATGTTGTGTTGTTGGAACTGTCTGGACTGTCTGCCAGACTGGCTATGTTGTGTTGTAGGACCCATCTGGGCTGTCTGCCTGACTGGCTATGTTGTGTTATAGGACCCATTTGGACTGTCTGCCTGACTGGCTATGTTGTGTTATAGGACCCATTTGGACTGTCTGCCTGACTGGCTATGTTGTGTTGTTGGAACTGTCTGGACTGTCTGCCTGACTGGCTATGTTGTGTTATAGGACCCATCTGGACTGTCTGCCTGACTGGCTATGTTGTGTTGTTGGAACTGTCTGCCAGACAGGCTATGTTGTGTTGTAGGAACCATCTGGACTGTCTGCCTGACTGGCTATGTTGTGTTGTTGGAACTGTCTGGACTGTCTGCCAGACTGGCTATGTTGTGTTGTAGGACCCATCTGGGCTGTCTGCCTGACTGGCTATGTTGTGTTATAGGACCCATTTGGACTGTCTGCCTGACTGGCTATGTTGTGTTATAGGACCCATTTGGACTGTCTGCCTGACTGGCTATGTTGTGTTGTTGGAACTGTCTGGACTGTCTGCCTGACTGGCTATGTTGTGTTATAGGACCCATCTGGACTGTCTGCCTGACTGGCTATGTTGTGTTATAGGACCCATCTGGACTGTCTGCCTGACTGGCTATGTTGTGTTATAGGACCCATCTGGACTGTCTGCCTGACTGGCTATGTTGTGTTGTTGGAACTGTCTGAACTGCCTGCCTGACTGGCTATGTTGTGTTGTAGGACCCATCTGAACTGTCTGCCTGACTGGCTATGTTGTGTTATAGGACCCATCTGGGCTGTCTGCCTGACTGGCTATGTTGTGTTGTAGGAACTGTGTGCCTGACTGGCTATGTTGTGTTATAGGACCCATCTGGACTGTGTGCCTGACTGGCTATGTTGTGTTATAGGACCCATCTGGACTGTCTGCCTGACTGGCTATGTTGTGTTATAGGAACTGTGTGCCTGACTGGCTATGTTGTGTTATAGGACCCATCTGGACTGTCTGCCTGACTGGCTATGTTGTGTTGTAGGAACTGTGTGCCTGACTGGCTATGTTGTGTTGTAGGAACCATCTGGACTGTCTGCCTGACTGGCTATGTTGTGTTGTAGGAACTGTGTGCCTGACTGGCTATGTTGTGTTGTAGGAACCATCTGGACTGTGTGCCTGACTGGGTGTGTGAGAGCACCCGACTAGAGGTCCTAGACATCAGCCACAACCACATCAAAGAGCTACCCATACGGTTAGTATCACAGAGATGTACTGTACAGTCACACACACACAGATGTACTGTACACTCTCTCTCGGTCTCTCTCTCTCTCTCTCTCGGTCTCTCTCTCTCTCTCGGTCTCTCTCTCTCTCGGTCTCTCTCTCTCTCGGTCTCTCTCTCTCTCTCTCTCTCGGTCTCTCTCTCGGTCTCTCTCTCTCTCTCTCGGTCTCTCTCTCTCTCTCTCGGTCTCTCTCTCTCGGTCTCTCTCTCTCTCTCTCGGTCTCTCTCTCTCGGTCTCTCTCTCTCTCTCTCGGTCTCTCTCTCTCGGTCTCTCTCTCTCTCTCTCGGTCTCTCTCTCTCGGTCTCTCTCTCGGTCTCTCTCTCTCTCTCGGTCTCGCAAGTGAGGTAGATAATATCTCTCTCGGTCTCTCTCTCTCTCGGTCTCTCTCTCTCTCGGTCTCTCTCTCTCTCGGTCTCTCTCTCTCTCGGTCTCGCTCTCTCTCTCGGTCTCGCTCTCTCTCTCGGTCTCTCTCTCTCTCTCTCGGTCTCTCTCTCTCTCTCTCTCGGTCTCTCTCTCTCTCGGTCTCTCTCTCTCTCGGTCTCTCTCTCTCTCGGTCTCTCTCTCTCGGTCTCTCTCTCTCTCGGTCTCGCTCGCTCTCTCTCGGTTTCTCTCTCTCTGTCTTTGTCTCTCTCAATTCAATTCAAGGGGCTTTATTGGCATGGGAAACATGTGTTAACATTGCCAAAGCAAGTGAGGTAGATAATATCTCTCTCGGTCTCTCTCTCTCTCTCGGTCTGTCTCTCTCTCTCTCTCTCTCTTGGTCGGCCTCTCTCACTCGTCCTCTCCTCTCCTCGACTGTATTGTGTGTGTCTCCTGTAGGTTATTCTGCAGTGCTAGTCTTCGTAAAGTGCTGGTGGGATGTAACAGTCTGCGTAGACTACCTGAGCGGCTGGAGAAATCTCAGCTAGAGGTTCTAGATGTACAACACAACCTGCTAACTGAGCTACCACACAACCTCTTCATTAAGGCCCAAAGGTAGGCTCCACACACTGGGACAGACACACACACACACACACACACACACACACACACACACACACACACACACAGATACTGGGACACACACACACACACACACACAGAGATACTGGGGGACACATATACACACAGATACTGGGACACACATATACACACAGATACTGGGACACACATATACACACAGATACTGGGACACACATATACACACAGATACTGGGACACACATATACACACAGATACTGGGACACACATATACACACAGACAGATACTGGGACACACATATACACACAGACAGATACTGGGACACACATATACACACAGACAGATACTGGGACACACACACACAGACAAATACTGGGACACACACACACACACACACACACACACACAGATACTGGGAAGCACATATATACACACAGATACTGGGACACACATATATACACACAGATACTGGGACACACATACAGTGCCTTGCGAAAGTTATCGGCCCCCTTGAACTTTGCGACCTTTTGCCACATTTCAGGCTTCAAACATAAAGATATAAAACTGTATTTTTTTGTGAAGAATCAACAACAAGTGGGACACAATCATGAAGTGGAACGACATTTATTGGATATTTCAAACTTTTTTAACAAATCAAAAACTGAAAATTGGGCGTGCAAAATTATTCAGCCCCCTTAAGTTAATACTTTGTAGCGCCACCTTTTGCTGCGATTACAGCTGTAAGTCGCTTGGGGTATGTCTCTATCAGTTTTGCACATCGAGAGACTGAATTTTTTTCCCCATTCCTCCTTGCAAAACAGCTCGAGCTCAGTGAGGTTGGATGGAGAGCATTTGTGAACAGCAGTTTTCAGTTCTTTCCACAGATTCTCGATTGGATTCAGGTCTGGACTTTGACTTGGCCATTCTAACACCTGGATATGTTTATTTTTGAACCATTCCATTGTAGATTTTGCTTTATGTTTTGGATCATTGTCTTGTTGGAAGACAAATCTCCGTCCCAGTCTCAGGTCTTTTGCAGACTCCATCAGGTTTTCTTCCAGAATGCTCCTGTATTTGGCTCCATCCATCTTCCCATCAATTTTAATCATCTTCCCTGTCCCTGCTGAAGAAAAGCAGGCCCAAACCATGATGCTGCCACCACCATGTTTGACAGTGGGTATGGTGTGTTCAGGGTGATGAGCTGTGTTGCTTTTACGGCAAACATAACGTTTTGCATTGTTGCTAAAAAGTTCAATTTTGGTTTCATCTGACCAGAGCACCTTCTTCCACATGTTTGGTGTGTCTCCCAGGTGGCTTGTGGCAAACTTTAAACGACACCTTTTATGGATATCTTTAAGAAATGGCTTTCTTCTTGCCACTCTTCCATAAAGGCCAGATTTGTGCAATATACGACTGATTGTTGTCCTATGGACAGAGTCTCCCACCTCAGCTGTAGATCTCTGCAGTTCATCCAGAGTGATCATGGGCCTCTTGGCTGCATCTCTGATCAGTCTTCTCCTTGTATGAGCTGAAAGTTTAGCGGGACGGCCAAGTCTTGGTAGATTTGCAGTGGTCTGATACTCCTTCCATTTCCATATTATCGCTTGCACAGTGCTCCTTGGGATGTTTAAAGCTTGGGAAATCTTTTTGTATCCAAATCCGGCTTTAAACTTCTTCACAACAGTATCTCGGACCTGCCTGGTGTTCCTTGTTCTTCATGATTCTCTCTGCGCTTTTGACGGACCTCTGAGACTATCACAGTGCAGGTGCATTTATACGGAGACTTGATTACACACAGGTGGATTGTACTTATCATCATTAGTCATTTAGGTCAACATTGGATCATTCAGAGATCCTCACTGAACTTCTGGAGAGAGTTTGCTGCACTGAAAGTAAAGGGGCTGAATAATTTTGCATGCCCAATTTTTCAGTTTTTGATTTGTTAAAAAAGTTTGAAATATCCAATAAATGTTGTTCCACTTCATGATTGTGTCCCACTTGTTGTTGATTCTTCACAAAAAAATACAGTTTTATATCTTTATGTTTGAAGCCTGAAATGTGGCAAAAGGTCGCAAAGTTCAAGGGGGCCGAATACTTTCGCAAGGCACTGTATACTGGGACACACACACACACACAGAGAGATACTGGAACACACACACACAGAGAGAGATACTGGAACACACACACACACACACAGAGATACTGGAACACACACACACAGTGAGAGATACTGGAACACACACACACACAGAGAGATACTGGAACACACACACACACAGAGATACTGGAACACACACAGAGCGATACTGGAACTCACACACACACACAGAGATACTGGAACACATACACACAGAGAGATACTGGAACACACACACACAGAGATACTGGAACACACACACACACAGAGAGATACTGGAACACACACACAGAGATACTGGAACACACACAGAGCGATACTGGAACTCACACACACACACAGAGATACTGGAACACATACACACAGAGAGATACTGGAACACACACACACAGAGATACTGGAACACACACACACAGATACTGGAAGACACACACACACACAGAGATACTGGAAGACACACACACACACAGAGATACTGGAACACACACACACACACACACACACAGAGACTGGAACACACACACACACACACACAGATACTGGAACACACACACACACACACACAGAGATACTGGAACACACACACACACACACAGAGATACTGGAACACACACACACACACACAGATACTGGGACACACACACACACACACACACACAGATACAGATACTGGGACACACACACACACACACACACACAGATACTGGGACACACACACACAAACACACAGATACTGGGGCACACACACACAGATAATGGGACACACACACACAGATACTGGGACACACACACACAGATACTGGGACACACACACACACACAGATATACTGGGACACACACACGGAGATACTGGGACACTCACACACAGAGATACTGGGACACAAACACACACACAGAGATACTGGGACACACACACACACACACACAGATACTGGGGCACACACACACACACACAGAGATACTGGGACACACACACACCGATAATGGGACACACACACACAGATAAAGGGACACACAGATACTGGGACACACACAGATACTGGGACACACACACAGATATACTGGGACACACACACACAGAGATACTGGGACACACACACACACACAGAGATACTGGGACACACACACACAGAGATACTGGGACACACACACACAGAGATACTGGGACACACACACACCGATAATGGGACACACACACACAGATAAAGGGACACACAGATACTGGGACACACACACACACACACAGATACTGGGACACACACACAGAGATACTGGGACACACACACACAGAGATACTGGGACACACACACACACACAGAGATACTGGGACACACACACACAGAGATACTGGGACACACACACACAGAGATACTGGGACACACACACACAGAGATATTAGGACACACACACAGAGATACTGGGACACACACACACAGAGATACTGGGACACACACACACACAGATACTGGGACACACACACACACAGATACTGGGACACACACACACCAATACTGGGACACACACACACACAGATACTGGGACACACACCCACACACATACACACATACTGGGACAGACATACACACATTCTCGGACAAACACACATTCACACACAGATACTGGGACAGACACACGCATAGATACTGGGACAGACAGACAGGGTCTAGGGTTTCTGGAATGATGGTGTTGTAAGCAATGACCAGCCTTTCAAAGCACTTCATGGCGTGTGTGCTGCATGGTGGTAGTCATTTACGCAAGTTACCTTGGTGTTCTTGGGCACAGGGACTAAGGTGGTCTGCTTGAAACATGTAGGTATTACAGACTCGGTCAGGGAGAGGTTAAAAAATATCAGTGAAGACACTTGCTAGTTCGTTCGCGTCCTGGTAGTCCGTCTGGCCCTGCAGCCTTAGGAATCGGCTACGGAGAGCATGATCACACAGTCGTCCGGAACATCTGGTGCTCTCATGTATGGTTCAGTGTTGCCTGCCTCAAAGCAAGCATAGAGGACATTTAGCTCATCACTGGGCAGCTCACAGCTTGGTTTCCCTTTGTAATCCATAATAGTTTGCAAGCCCTGCCACATCCGACTAGCACCAGAGCCGGTGTAGTTGGATTCAGTCTTCGTGCTGTATTGACATTTTGCCTGTTTTGCTGATTCGTCAGAGGGCGTAGCGGGATTTCTTATGAATATGTCCCGCTCATTGAAAGTGGCAGCTCTAGCTCAGTGCGGATGTTGCCTGTAATCCATGGATTCCAATGACATCGTTGATGCACTTATTGATGAAACCGGTGACTGATGTGGTATACTCCTCACTGCCATCGTATGAATCCCAGAACATATTCCAGGATGTGCTAGCACAACAGTCCTGTAGTTTAGCATCGGCATCCTGTAGTTTAACTTCCTGCTTGAGTTTTTGCTTGTAAACAGGATTTAGGAGGAAAGAATTATGGTCAGATTTTCCAAATGGAGGGTGAGGGTGTTCTTTGTTACGTGTTTCTGTGTGAGGAGTAAAGTTGGTCTAGAGTTTTATTAATTTTTATAAAAATGTCTCTGGTTGCACATGTGACATGCTGGTAGTCAACTGTATATTATCCATGTCGTCGTTCAGCCACGTCCCAGTGAAACATAACATTAAACATAACGAACAGAACTCATCCAGTTTATTCTCCAGTGATTGCACATTCACCAGTAGGACACACACACACACACAGATACTGGGACACACACACACCTTCCCTGTCTACTTCTTTAGCTACTTACTAATGTTGTTTGTTGGTTTTCCTCACAGCTTGCGCTACCTGAACGCATCAGCCAATAAGCTGGAGTGCCTCCCTCCAGCCAGCCTATTAGAGGAGGGCTTCAGCAGCCTGCAGGAGCTGTATCTGACCAATAACAGTCTGACGGACAAGAGTGTCCCTCTGCTGACTGGTCACGCCCACCTCAGGGTGCTGCACCTGGCCTACAACCAGCTACAGACCTTCCCAGCCAGGTCTCTCTCTCTCTCTCACACACACACACTCTCTCACACACACACACACACACTGGGACAGACGCGTGAGCATGTCGCGCACACACACACACACTCTCTCTTTTACTGTCTTCTTACTTGACGTGCACACACGTTTGAAAACCCTTATTTTTCTCACCCCCTCTCTGTCTCTCTCTGTATCTCTCTGTCTCTCTCTCTTCCTGGGAGGGGGGCTGGTTTTAACTTCACTGCTATGGAGTGACATTTTACTTAATGGCACTTGAGTTTGCTATGCATGTACAGTAGTTAAATGGTGCCAATAAAGGTTTTCTAAACATCTAAATCCCTCTCTCACTGCCACTGCAGTAAGATGGCTCGTTTGGAGCAGCTGGAGGAACTGGACCTCAGTGGGAACAGGCTGAGAGCGGTGCCCACCACCATCCTGAGCTGCAGGCACATGCACACACTCTCTGCCCACTCCAACAACATCACTGTCTTCCCTGAGGTCCTCCAGCTTCAAGACATGAAGGTAGGACAGACACAACACACACTCTCTGCCCACTCCAACAACATGACTGTCTTCCCTGAGGTCCTCCAGCTTCAAAACATGAAGGTAGGACAGACACAACACACACTCTCTGCCCACTCCAACCACATCACTGTCTTCCCTGAGGTCCTCCAATTCAAGACATGAAGGTAGGACAGACACAACACACACTCTCTCCTGATACTCTGACTTCATGGTTGAGGTTGACACGGTCCTGTTTAGCAGTGTCCAGGGTCTGTCACATTAACCAGGGAAAAGTATGGAGGCCAGGGTATATCAGGCCCTTCTCTGGATTTGTCCCATATGACACCCTATTCCCAATATAGTGCCTTTTGACATGTGTCTATGTCCCTCAAACTCAACTCTAGACCTTGAAGCCAGTTACTCTCCTTTTTGCATTGTTCCCCTCCTACCAGGGACTGATTTAGACCTGGGACACCAGGTGGGTGCAATTAATTATCAGTTGGAACAGACAACCAGCAGGTTCCGGACTTTGAATAACCATGGTCTATAGGGTTCTGCCATTTGGGACACAACCTCCTGTAATCTCATAAATATATCCCCTAATCCCCTAATGAGATTGCTGTGAAAACACACACACTATTAATAACCCTGACATCTGATCTTGGCCAGCGTGTCTTTGACCTCTCGGTCTCACTCTCTCTCTCTCTCTCCCTCCTGCAGTGTGTGGATCTGAGCTGTAATGAGTTGTGTGAGGTAGTCCTCCCAGAGTCTCTGCCTGCTAAACTACAGGAGCTAGACCTGACAGGCAACCCTCGCCTCAACCTGGACCACCGGAGCCTCGAACTGCTCAAGTAACAACACACAGAGTCAAATGCACACACCATAATGCATGTACACACCAACCTGGTATCAGAGCATTTTGGATTATTCTGTATGTAAATCAGGGACACTCCATTTAGTATGATATGTTACATTGTGTATGGTATGTATTCATTTGTGGATGTCCACCACCCATTTCGAATGATATGTTACAAATTACGATTCTTATTGTATGTTTCGAATTTGCAAAACGTACAATATATTACTAATTTGCAAAACGTATGATATTGCTTTACTTGGCTTATCGCGCTCTAGCGACTCCTTGTGGAGGGCTAGGCGCCTGCAGGCTGACTTCGGTCGTCAGTTGAAATGTTTCCTCCGACACATTGGTGCGGCTGGTTTCCGGGTTAAGCGGGCGGGTGTTAAGAAGGGTTGCTAGACATTTGTGTTATTTGCCCGATGTATTTTTAAACTCCCTGCTGTATTTCTTCTCTCTCTCCCTCCTGCAGTAACATTAGGTGTTTCCGTGTGGACCCATCTCCCTTCTCTTTGTGTGGCAGTGAGGGGCCCGGGGAGCCTGCAGTCTGGAGCCACGGATACACAGAGGCCTCTGGGGTCAACAACAAGTCAGTACATACTCTGTCTCTGTATCTCTCCCTTTCTCTCTCTCTCGCTCAGAAATTAACAGTAAACATGACACTTTCTATCTCTCTCTCTCCATCCATCACTCCTCCTCAGTTGGTCTATCTCTGGATAGCCTCTCTTTTCGGAATAGCAGCAGTGTGTGTGTCGGTGTATGTGTTATTCCTAACATGTTTGTGTTTCTCAGACTGTGTGTAGCAGCCCTGGCGTTGGACAGTTTCCGTGGAAGCAGGGAGGCTCTGTACGGGGTGTTTGACGGAGACCGGAACGTTGAGGTGCCCTACCTGCTGCAATGCACCATGGGAGATGTGCTGGCCGAGGAACTGCACAAGAGCAAGAACCAAGAGGACTATATGACCAACACCTTCCTCACCATGCAGAGGTACACACATGGTCTCTCTCCCAGATGCACACACAGTTTCTTTCTCAAACACATGTGCACACACAAGAACTCCTGTTCATCTCATGTTGTTGTTGTTGTTGTTATAACAGGAAGTTGGGCACGGCAGGACAGAGGCTGGGAGGGTCCGCGGCCCTCTGCCACATCCGTCATGGCCTCGTTGCCCCAAGTGACCGTGGCGGCGGGGGCTGTTTCACGGTGACAGCGGCTAACGTGGGAAGGTGTCAAGCAGTTCTGTGTCGTGATGGCAAGGCCCTCCCTCTCTCCACCACACACACCGTCAGACAGCAGGCAGAGTACCAAAGAGCACGCCAACACCATGCTATCATCACTGAGGTACACACACACTGTACTGTTTGTATGTCTTTGTCTGTGAGTCTGTTGAGAGGTCCTAACACCCCCCCCCCCCCCCCCTCCCCTCAGGACAACAAAGTGAACGGAGTGACGGACTCCACCAGGATCATGGGCTACTCCTTCCTGTGTCCCGCCGTGACCCCACGACCCCACATCTCCACGGTAACCCTCACCCCGCAGGATGAGTTCTTCATCCTGGCCAGCCGGGGCTTGTGGGATACCATGTCCACCTGCGAGGCTGTGGAGGCAGTGCGTAATGTCCCAGACTCCCTAGCAGCAGCCAAGAAGCTGTGTACGCTGGCGCAGGGCTACGGCTGTCCTGACAGTCTGTGTGCTGTGGTGGTGCAGCTGAGTATCACTGAAGACTGCTGCTGCTGTGAGCCCCCACCACCCCCACCCAGCCCCGGCCTGGAAACGCAACACACCCACACTGCTGGTAACACACACCACCACCCCGGCTATGGCTCAGCAGATGGAACTCTACCATTACCGCCTCCGGTGATGGGGACAGGAAGTGAGGTCAGCAGTGAGGTCAGCACGTCAGAGATGAGCAGTGAGGTGGGGTCGACGGCGTCATCGGACGAGCCAGCCAATCAGACGGAGAAGGGCGTGGCCCTGGGGGGTCGCGGGGGGGTGCTGGGGCGGGGAGCGGGGGTGTATGGAGGTGGAAGAGCATCGTTCCAGAGGCAGTACTCGGGGGCTCTGTCTGACAATGGGCTGGACAGTGAGGATGAGGAGCCTATAGCTGGGGTGTTCTCTAATGGGAGCAGAGTGGAGGTGGAGGCTGACATACACTGTCTGAGAGCACGGGCCAGCTCTATACCAATACCCCACACACACCCTGACCCACACACCCACCTTGAGCCTGACCCACAAACACACCCTGACCCACACCCCGACCCACACGCCAGCCCTGACCCGCACACACACCCCAGACCTGACCCGCACACACACCCCAGCCCTGACCCGCACACACACCCTAACACCTCTGTCACACAGCAGCCTGAGCCTTTACCTCCACCCTCCTGCCAGTCAGCCCCCACCCCACCCTCGTCCCCCCCTTATCCGTTTCCTTACCATCAGCCTGACCCTGAGACTAGCCCTGACCCTGTAGTAGAAGAGGAGCTGAGGGCTGTAGAGACAGACACTGTAACACCCAAACACACTGTTCAGGGACAGGAGGTGGGGCCTGGAGAGACTGGAGCAGGGTTGTGTGTGATTGGTGGAGAGGTGCAGTTAGGTGCGGGCTCAGGCTCAGGCTCGGCCAGTAGGACTCTGGGTGGGACTCTGGGGCGTAAGGGGCGGGGTAATGGCTCGGTGGCGTGTCAGGGGCGGAGCCAGGATGTGATAGAGGAGGTGGGCGACGCTCCCGTCAGGAAGCAAGGAGGTTACTTCAACGCTCCGGCCCAGCCGGACCCTGACGACAAGCTCGTCATTCCTCCCGAGCTGGAGGAGGAGATCCGGGAGATCATGAAACAACAACAGGAGCAGAGTCAGACACACCCCCAGGGCCACCAGACACACCCCCAGTCACCGCCTGCAGCAGAATACTATGTCACGCCCTTCTAGCTCACCAGACCGTTCTGTTACAACCCCTTCACAGCACATTAGACCGCACCTGTGAAGAATCCCTGCTACGCCGATTTATAGAATGTCTGGAGATGAGTTCCCGTATGGGTGTGTCCCAAATGACACGTTGTTCAATATCCCAATGAATGGGATCAGAGGTTGAGGAGTTATGGGGGAAACATGCACAGTCCCTCCCGAAACACACCGACCCTCCTGAAGATGCCTCATACCTGCTAATGGCCAGCAATACTTGTTTTATTCTGTTATCATTTTATATTCCTAACTATATGACCCCAGGAAATACAATGCATTTTTATAAACACAGGCATTATTTACTTGCTTCACAATGTTCAAGTTAATTAATTCATTTTTTATCATATTTTGTGATGAATGAAGGAATTGATTAAGCACTTTTTTTATGCAGAGACTTTTATTTGAACTATTATAAAGCTGAATGATACATTCTGCTAGACTGACTGAACTATTATAAAGCTGAATGATACATTCTGCTAGACTGACTGAACTATTATAAAGCTGAATGACACATTCTGCTAGACTGACTGAACTATTATAAAGCTGAATGATACATTCTGCTAGACTGACTGAACTATTATAAAGCTGAATGATACATTCTGCTAGACTGACTGAACTATTATAACGCTGAATGACACATTCTGCTAGACTGACTGAACTATTATAACGCTGAATGACACATTCTGCTAGACTGACTGAACTATTATAAAGCTGAATGATACATTCTGCTAGACTGACTGAACTATTATAACGCTGAATGACACATTCTGCTAGACTGACTGAACTATTATAACGCTGAATGATACATTCTGCTAGACTGACTGAACTATTATAAAGCTGAATGATACATTCTGCTAGACTGACTGAACTATTATAATGCTGAATGATACATTCTGCTAGACTGACTGAACTATTATAAAGCTGAATGACACATTCTGCTAGACTGACTGAACTATTATAACGCTGAATGATACATTCTGCTAGACTGACTGAACTATTATAAAGCTGAATGATACATTCTGCTAGACTGACTGAACTATTATAAAGCTGAATGATACATTCTGCTAGACTGACTGAACTATTATAAAGCTGAATGATACATTCTGCTAGACTGACTGAACTATTATAAAGCTGAATGATACATTCTGCTAGACTGACTGAACTATTATAACGCTGAATGATACATTCTGCTAGACTGACTGAACTATTATAACGCTGAATGATACATTCTGCTAGACTGACTGAACTATTATAAAGCTGAATGATACATTCTGCTAGACTGACTGAACTATTATAAAGCTGAATGACACATTCTGCTAGACTGACTGAACTATTATAAAGCTGAATGATACATTCTGCTAGACTGACTGAACTATTATAAAGCTGAATGATACATTCTGCTAGACTGACTGAACTATTATAAAGCTGAATGATACATTCTGCTAGACTGACTGAACTATTATAAAGCTGAATGATACATTCTGCTAGACTGACTGAACTATTATAAAGCTGAATGACACATTCTGCTAGACTGACTGAACTATTATAAAGCTGAATGACACATTCTGCTAGACTGACTGAACTATTATAAAGCTGAATGATACATTCTGCTAGACTGACTGAACTATTATAAAGCTGAATGATACATTCTGCTAGACTGACTGAACTATTATAAAGCTGAATGATACATTCTGCTAGACTGACTGAACTATTATAACGCTGAATGATACATTCTGCTAGACTGACTGAACTATTATAAAGCTGAATGATACATTCTGCTAGACTGACTGAACTATTATAAAGCTGAATGATACATTCTGCTAGACTGACTGAACTATTATAAAGCTGAATGATACATTCTGCTAGACTGACTGAACTATTATAACGCTGAATGACACATTCTGCTAGACTCACTGAACTATTATAAAGCTGAATGATACATTCTGCTAGACTGACTGAACTATTATAACGCTGAATGATACATTCTGCTAGACTGACTGAACTATTATTGCTAGAGAGCTGTTTTCTTTCTGCCAGCCAGCAAGGCAGCCTGACTGTGGCTCTCTCCCTAATGGCACCCTATTCCCTATTGCAGAGCCCTGGTCAAAAGTAGTTCACTATATAGGGAATTGGTTGCTATTTGGGACACAGCCTGTGTATGGTTGCCTGTAGGCCTCTAAAGTAGACTGATGCTGAGAGAGAAACTAAATCCTAGGAGTTGCATACTCTTAAGTGTGACATAATAATTGACGTGTACTAATCTTCTCTAAGAGAAAATACTTTTTTTTTTTTTTCAGAAGATTGTTGACACAGACAGATGTCTGAGGAAAGGAGGGAGAGATGGATGGGGAGGCATAGGTAGAATTATAAGGACTGGGGAGAACACTGGAAAGGGGGGGAATACTGGTATTACGCAGCTCAATGAATGTGTGGGGCCTATGTGATCTAATGAACTCACTTCAACAAAGGCATTGTTCTATCTAAGCTAATCACACAGGAAAGCTACTTTTTCTATAATAAATCTACATTTTCAAATAATCATAAGGTTGTTAGCTTGTTTTGTGAGAGGTGTGAAGGGGATAGCCTCGTACGAACCATAGGAAGGGGCAGCAGTGATGGTGTGTGTGTGTGAAAAGAAGACTGCAGTGCAATCACTGTAAAGTGACTTTGGGTGTCTTGGAAAAAGAGCTTAAACTAAAATGTATGATTTATTATTACTTCCACACTGCTTGGAATGTCTGTGATGCAACCAACTCCACTCAATGTCATATTCCATTGAGGTCAAGGCTGCAGGTGCAATTGTGATACCATTGTTCCAGTCCCCATTACCTAACATTGCAGAATGTTGTGTATGATGTCCTAAAGACAGATTGTTACTTCACAGCAGAATTGCAGCGTTCAAAACAACTGGGACTCGGTATTCTCAGACTTCAGGGGGAGTGGAGCCTTTACCTACATCTTGAGCTCGTATTTTCTGAGTTCCCAGTTGTTTTGAACGCACAAAAAAATTCTGAGTGATTCATTGTGACATCAGTGCAAAGAAGATCCATTGTAATGTCATAGCTATGCTGCCTGGGGACACTGCCGGAGAGATGGTGGCCATGTTCGAGAGCATCAAAACCGTAATGTATCATGGGTAAATTGGCTGATCTACAAATAATAATGAGTAGTTATTTATTATGCCAGGTGATTTGTTGTTCAGTCATTCTCAACCTTCAAAGTGGCCCTGTAACAGGGACAGGACTGGGGAGGGGGTGGAGTGGTTATATGGAGCAGGATAACTGATGTACTGTTTCACACCTCTGAAATGTTAGCCAGTCTGACATGGTGGCATCATGGCATGTATTGTATTGTATTGTAAAGCCAAAGGTTTGAGTTTTACTAGAAAATACAAAATAATCAAGCTTGAGTAGCAGATAAATGTAAAGGTTTATTAACATGCAACCTCTATATATACACACACATACAAAAGTGTTATTGATGAATAACAAGACCAGTCTGTGAGATCAGTGGGTCATTCATGTTGCAGTTAAAAAGGAATTAATATCAAATCCATGCTTTACAGAAGTTTACAGAGCAAATGTCTTACCCACTGGGCACAAACTGGGTGAATCAACATTGTTTTTCCATGTCATTTCAACAAAACATTCAAGGTGATGATATTGGAATCAACATCAAACTTACTGGATTTGCAAAAAGTTAGGGAGATGTCTTTTTTCCACCCTACTTTAAAACTAAATGGTTCACATTTTTGTTGATTTAACTGTTGACAACTCAAAAGTAAATCAAAACTAGATGTTGAACTGACATCTTTGCCCAGTGGGTAGTTGCAAGTCCCATTACTGTCAAAAATGGACAGACAGTTTTAATGAAAAGGGATCGAGTGAAAAAGCACTTTGGTCCCTTCCAGGTTTCATCTGTGGTGTCGTCCGAAATGGCACCCGATTTCCTACAATCTATTTATTGTGACCAGAGCCCTATGGGCCCTGATCAAAAATAGTGCACTCTAAAGAGAATAGGGTGCCATTTGGGGCTCAACCTGCGTTGCCGTCACAGAGCGGTATCAGACCGTAGTGGTGCCCTATGGGGGTGGGAGCTGGCAGTAGGGGGGCGTCTATCTCTCTCCTCGTGTAGCCTGCGATCCTTCAGGTAGCCCCTGACCCAGCGCACCGTGTGGAACGTAAGCACCGTACCGGCAGTGTAGAGTATCGCAGTGATCAGCCCAAACAAAGCCACGGCCGCGTCTGCCCCTCCCACATCACAGTTCATCCAGGTTAAACCTGAACGTGCGTACAGCCTCTCCCTTCTCTTACACACGTCTGTACTGTTTACCTGGATGACAAAGTGGAGGTACAACCCCACCGCCACCACGTAGAGTACTGCTCCCAAACCCTGGAACACCAATGCTCCCATCAGCAGCTTCTGGCCCAGCAGGTGAGCGGGCTTGTTCCCGGAGACCACGAACAAGAGGGAGACAACACCGAAGACTAGGGAAAATGCCACGCCCCCGTAGATTCCCGGAGCTCTCATCTGGCTGTACTGCATGTCCAGGTCTCTCACCTGCAATCAAGTACGGTGTTAGGGTGGGGTCTTCATAACAGGGAATGTAGACAACTGTCTTGTGTAGATGCTATGATAGAATGTACCGTGTTATGACAAAGGATCTCTGAAATCCATGATTACATCCCAAATGGTACCCTATTCCCTATATAGTGCACTACTTTTGACCAGAACCCTCAAAGTAGTGGACCATATAAGGAATAGGGTACTATTTGGGACACAACACTTGTTTCTGTCTTGTACCTGTTGCAGCTCTTGGCCCTCGAAGGGGATGTTAGTGTTAAGGTTGAAGCTGCCTCCCGCCAGGCCACCCATAGCAGACATGCCTGACATCACCATCTGAGCTGCCACCACACAGATCAGGACCAGGGCATTGGTCAGGACTGAACAGATCAACACGATACCTATAGATTAGATTTTTTATTTAGTCACATGTACAGCACCAGTCAAAAGTTGACACCAACTCATTCAAGGGTTTTTCTTTTCTAGATTGTAGAATAATAGTGAAGACAAACTTAAGTAACACACATAGAATCATGTAGTAACCAAAAAAAACAAAACAAAATGTTTTAGATTTGAGATTCTTCAAAGTAGCCACCCTTTGCCTTGATTGCCAAGCGTGTGCAAAGCTTTCTCTCAACCAGCTTCACCTGGAATGCTTTTCCAAAAGTTTTGAAGGAGTTCTTACATATGCTGAACACTTGTTTCCTTCACTCTGTGGTCCAACTCATCCCAAACCATCTCAATTGGGTTGAGTTCAGATGATTGTGGAGTCCAGGTCATCTGATGCAGCATTCCATCACTCTCCTTCTTGATCAAATAGCCCTTACACAGCCTGGAGGTGTGTTTTGTGTCATTGTCCTGTTGAAAAACAATTGATAGTCCCACTAAGCACAAACCAGATGGGATGGTGTATCACTGCAGAATGCTGTGGTAGTCATGCTGGTTAAGTGTGCCTTGAATTCTAAATAAATCACTGACAGTGTCACCAGCAAAACACCCCCACACCATCACACCTCCTCCTCTATGCTTAACAGTGGGAACGACACATGCAAAGATCATCCATTCACCTACTCTGCGTCTCACAGACACCGAAAATCTCAAATTTGGACTAAAGACAGATTTCTACCTGTCTAATGTCCATTGCTCGTGTTTCTTGTCCCAAGCAAGTCTCTTCTTATTATTGGTGTCCTTTAGTAGTGGTTTCTTTGCAGCAATTTGACCATGAAGGCCTTATTCACAGTCTCCTCTGAACAGTTGATGTTGAGATGTGCCTGTTACTTGAACTCTAAAGCATTTATTTGGGCTGCAATTTCTGAGGCTGGTAACTAATGAACGTATCCTCTTCAGCAGAGAACTGGGTCTTCCTTCCCTGCGGTGGTCCTCATTAGAGCCATAGAGCTTGAAGGTTTTTGCGACTGCACTTTTCCAGATTGACTCACCTTCATGTCTTAAAGTAATGATGGACTGTCATTTCTCTTTTCTTATTTGAGCTGTTCTTGCCATTATATGGACTTGGTCTTTTACCAATTGGGCTATCTTCATTAAATGTTTGGGAGCATAATTAGTGTGACTTCCTTTATATTTATCCCATAATCAACTGATCACATTTCTCTGCTCAAATCAAAGCAACAGGTGGTGTGTGCGTGTTAAAACAGCAACGCGAGTAAAATGCAGTTTTACTAGCCTGGGTGAGAACCGGTCCCACCAGTATTAGGAGAGGGAGAAGTATGTCCAGGGGTAGTAGTATCGCTGGGCGGGTGTAGGCGTAGTTTAGGTGAAGAGAGGGAAACTAAATCCTGACACTATGACTGACTGTGTTTGTGTGTGATGCAGTGTTCAGCTAACCACACAGGCAATTACTTCCTCGTCACAGGTATGACCGACTGTCTATTGTGACTCACTTTCTCCACCCAATTGTTTCTCTCTACTCTCTGTCCCAATCTAAGACACTAACATTACATACCTCTCCTAGAGCAGATATTGGTGCATTTGGACCCATTATGATCCTCTCCTGGGGCTTCTTGGTGCCGCACATGTTTAAGCGGGGGTGTGGAGTCCCTGTAATATGGAGGCTGAGAAGAGGACCTGAGGGGGAGAGAGAGGGTTGAAGTGCTTCTCTCTCCTACAACCAGCTCTTAGGGGTGTCAGACAGGCTACATCGTGCAGTCTGTCACCATAGATGCCTAGTGACTGCGTGTGAACATCCTGTGAACACACCTGTCGCTTGATGGTTGTCTAGCATTGTGCTGCAGCTCACGTCGTGGCCTGTGTTCCCGATGCTCGTGGAGACCACCGTTTCTCCCCCTTTGCCCTCTGTGCGGCTGGCTCATAACTGCACGGAAAAACACCCAATGTGTCATAAACGCGCCATACCACCCCGACCTTTGAACACAGTGCCACAGTGGTAAATCACAGATTGTGTAAAAAGAAAATAGAATGGCTGTAGCCTGTGATTCTGATTAGGCATGAAAGTAAAAACATTTCATAAGTCTCAACAACGTATGATTTTCGGAGCCCACAGCCATTTACGCTCTGAACTGTGAACCGTTTCAATTGTAAGTAACCAAACTACCATAAAGGGGGACACAAGGCTATATCAATCGAAAAACAAAAACTTACTGGCAGTTGAGGTGATTCCGTTTGGTGAACTATGAATCCGAAAATGTAAACATTTTTGTGGAGATCACAGTTCGCTCACCCAAGAAATATGTCCTACCTTGTTGTTCAGGTGACCGACTCCACCCACCAGAGAAGAAGTAAAGGCGGAAACCTCTCGCTCGAATAAGACAGGTGGAGGAGAAGAAACTGTATGATGAGAGTTTTAATGTCTATGGAGGAGACAGTAAAGTAGAATGGCGTCTCGTCAGCAGTGTGTTTATGATGGTTGTTGACAATGACAGCCTTGGGGACTCTTGCCGCGTTGAAAACTACTGGGAACTCGGGAAAAAACGAGGTCAAATCATGATCTTCAGGTTGTAAAGTCGGAGCTCCAGCAAGTGGCCCGAGTTGAAATTCCGAGATTGATGACCGTTCAAATCTATTTTTCAGTTGTTTTTAACACGGAATTTGTCTCTGACCAAGCAATGACTAGTACGTCTGAATCGGCCGCTTTGTCTACCTCGTCCCATCTCCGCGAAAGAAGCTTCTGATTGGAGGTCCAGAATGTTGCTTTGACTCTCCATTAATTCAACCCTTGGAATGTCTTATATGAGAAGATGAGGTCGTTTGTATGCATAGGCCTACCGTGCGGTTGAATTTCAATGACAATTGTCAAGATTTGTTTAAGGGCACACTGCGCCACTGTTATCACTGAATTGCCTGTATAGTGTTATATTAAAAGTATGACTCTTATCATTAGATTTATTGGTGGTATGAAGTTGGCCTTTTTGGTATTCATGTAGCCATGCCGTGTAGACCAATCTTCATGGAATAGAGCCAGGGAGTTCACTTAGGCCTGTAGGACAATTATGCACTTGTGGGTCCTGTAATAAACACTTTCAATAGCCTATATTTAAATGGTCTATCTTCTCGCAATGAATCCAGCAGTATGCATTTGTAAATTTACATATTTAAAGGCTCGGGAGAAAATGAAAAACAGATACTTAGTTCCTGAAAGTAGAGTAGGTATTTTTGTAACAATGTATTAGGTGTATTTCTTAATGTATCCACTTGGTGGCAGTAGCTGGCTTTATGAAAGGGATTTGTCCGACCGTCATAGAAAGCTGCGCTTCCGGTAGTAAGCTACCAAAGCTTCATAACATCACGTTATCAGTTGGATACAGACAGGTCAGCTAAAATATTTCCACTCACGTTTGAAGTCTGTACATCGGTTGTATGTGCCATGTTTTTGACGCTGCACGGAGGACACTGATCATAGTTGAACAAAAGTCCAATCGTTCTCCCGGGTCGTTTCAGCATGTTGTGCGGGGCTGTGGTTGTCAACAGTGGGCAGAGGGTGTTACGGTACCTCAGTGTAGTGCGGTTTGTAACCCAGTTTGGTACACGTACTAACGTCACCTACATACAAGGCCAGAACCCCGAACCGCGCATTCGGGAATACTTCTACTACATTGACCACCAAGGGCAGGTGAATGTCTTACACAAAAAAATACAACTAAATATTGAATTGTTTCGTTGCAGTGATCAGCTAACTAAACTTCTGTTTTTACCACAGCTGTTCCTTGATGACACTAAAGTGAAAAACTTTGTCACGTGTTTCAAAGGTATTTAAAGGGCACACACACACACACACACACAGAGCAGTCTAGTTACCTCTTTCCAGATGTAAAAATGACGCTCTTACAAAGATAACATTGACATGAATTTAGACAACCTGTCGGTTATCTTATCATCTCTGCCCGTGGTTATATATGAGATGCTGTGGTGACCTTCATTATTCAGTCTTCATATTCTGTAGTAAACATGATTATCCCTGCTACTACACAAGCTGAGCCTCAGAATAGTCTTATGTCATGTGCCAAGCATTACTGTAAGCCTGTGTGTGGGGGGGTTGCCTGCTTCCCACAACAGCCCCTGTGTTCGGCGTTCAGCTCCCACCTAGAGAACATATGGAGGTGATGTAGTGTACGCTCAGGGTTAAGGCCAGAACCTGTACTCAATGTTCTGTAATCTTAGTCAGCAGAACACGGAGCATGCTAATGGTACACCCTATCCCCTATGTAGTGCACTAATTCTGACGAGGACACAACATTTGTGCACTACTGTATGTATGGAATAGGGTGCCATTTGGGATGCAATAATACATGTGGATAAACTGTTGTATCTGTTGTACAGCTTTCAGGCATACATGCTGCACATACTATATATACATGCTGCACGTATTATATAGACATGCTGCACATATTATATATACATGCTGCACATACTATATATACATGCTGCACATACTATATAGACATGCTGCACATATTATATATACATGCTGCACATACTATATATACATGCTGCACGTATTATATAGACATGCTGCACATACTATATATACATGCTGCACGTATTATATAGACATGCTGCACATACTATATATACATGCTGCACGTATTATATAGACATGCCGCACGTATTATATAGACATGCCGCACGTATTATATAGACATGCCGCACGTATTATATAGACATGCTGCACGTACTATATAGACATGCTGCACATACTATATATACATGCTGCACATATTATATATACATGCTGCACGTACTATATATACATGCTGCACATACTATATAGACATGCTGCACATACTATATATACATGCCGCACGTATTATATAGACATGCCGCACGTATTATATAGACATGCTGCACGTACTATATATACATGCTGCACGTACTATATATACATGCTGCACGTATTATATAGACATGCTGCACGTACTATATATACATGCTGCACGTACTATATATACATGCTGCACGTATTATATATACATGCTGCACGTACTATATATACATGCTGCACGTATTATATAGACATGCTGCACGTATTATATAGACATGCCGCACGTACTATATAGACATGCTGCACATGCTATATATACATGCTGCACGTACTATATATACATGCTGCACGTACTATATAGACATGCTGCACGTACTATATAGACATGCTGCACGTACTATATAGACATGCTGCACGTACTATATAGACATGCTGCACGTACTATATAGACATGCTGCACATACTATATATACATGCCGCACGTATTATATAGACATGCTGCACGTATTATATATACATGCTGCACGTATTATATAGACATGCCGCACGTATTATATAGACATGCCGCACGTATTATATAGACATGCTGCACGTATTATATAGACATGCCGCACATACTATATATACATGCCGCACATACTATATAGACATGCCGCACGTACTATATAGACATGCTGCACGTACTATATAGACATGCTGCACATACTATATATACATGCCGCACGTATTATATAGACATGCTGCACGTATTATATAGACATGCCGCACGTATTATATAGACATGCTGCACGTATTATATAGACATGCCGCACGTATTATATAGACATGCCGCACGTATTATATAGACATGCCGCACGTATTATATAGACATGCCGCACGTATTATATAGACATGCTGCACGTATTATATAGACATGCTGCACGTATTATATAGACATGCCACACATATTATATATACAGTGGAGAGAACACGTATTTGATACACTGCCGATTTTGCAGGTTTTCCTACTTACAAAGCATGTAGAGGTCTCTACTTTTTATCATAGGTACACTTCAAATGCACTTCCTCCTGACAGAGCTGGTGTAACTGAGTCAGGTTTGTAGGCCTCCTTGCTCGCACACGCCTTTTCAGTTCTGCCCACAAATTTTCTTTAGGATTGAGGTCAGGGCTTTGTGATGGCCACTCCAATACCTTGAGTTTGTTATCAGTCAGAAAGTTAAAGCTTGGTCGCTAATGGGTCTTCCAAATGGACAATGACCCCAAGCATACTTCCAAAGTTGTGGCAACATGGCTTAAGGACATCTTAAGATGTTGCTTCAATATATCCACATCATTTTCCTACCTCATGATGCCATCTATTTTGTGAAGTGCACCAGTCCCTCCTGCAGCAAAGTACCCCCACAACATGATGCTGCCACCCCCGTGCTTCATGGTTGGGATGGTGTTCTTCGGCTTGCAAGCCTCCAACTTTTTCCTCCAAACATAATGATGGTCATTTATGGCCAAACAGTTTTGTTTTATCAGACCAGAGTACATTTCTCCAAAAAATATGATCTTTGTCCCCATGTGCAGCTGCAAACCGTAGACTGGCTTTTTTATGGCAATTTTGGAGCAGTGGCTTCTTCCTTGCTGAGTGGCCTTTCAGGTTATGTCGATATAGGACTCTTTTTTTCTGTGGATATATATATTTTGTACCAGATTCCTCCAGCATCTTCACAAGGTCCTTTGCTGTTCTGGGATCGATTTGCACTTTTCGCACCAAAGTACATTAATCTCTAGGAGACAGAATCGTCTCCTTCCTGAGCGGTATGACGGCTGCGTGTTCCCATGGTGTTTATACTTGTGTACTATTGTTTGTACAGATGAACATGGTACCTTCAGGCGTTTGGATGAACCAGACAAGGATGAACCAGACTTGTGGAGGTCTACAATTTATTTTCTGAGGTCTTGGTTGATATCTTTTGATTTTGAGTTTGAAGGTAGGCCTTGAAATACATCCACAGTTAAACCTCCAATTGAGTCAAATTATGTCAGTTAGCCTATCAGAAGCTTCTAAAGCCATGACATCATTTTCTGGAATTTTCCAAGCTGTTTAAAGGCAGTCAACTTAGTGTATGTAAACTTCTGGCCCACTGGAAATGTGATACAGTGAATTATAAGTGAAATATGTCTGTAAACAGTTGTTTGAAAAATGACTTGTGTCATGCACAAAGTAATGTCCTAACCGACTTGCCAAAACTATAGTTTGTTAACAAGAAATTTGTGGAGTGGTTGAAAAACGAGTTTTAATGACTCCAAGCTAAGTGTATGTAAACTTCCGACTTCAACTGCACATATTGAGGAACACACTATATGTACATGCTGCACATATTGGGGAACACTATATATACACTACCGTTCAAAAGATTGGGGTCACTTAGAAATGTCCTTGTTTTTTAAAGAAAATCACTTTTTTTTTTGTTCATTAAATTAACTAAATTGATCAGAAATACAGTGTAGACATTGTTAATGTTGTAAATGACTATCGTAGCTGGAAACGACTGATTTTAATGGAACATCTACATAGGCATACAGCATTATCAGCAACCATCACTCCTGTGTTCCAATGGCACGTTGTGTTAGCTAATCCAAGTTTATAATTTTAAAAGGATAATTGATCATAAGAAAACACTTTTGCAATTATGTTAGCACAGCTGAAAACTGTTGTTCTGATTAAAGAAGCTAAAACTGGCCTTCTTTAGACTCTGAATATCTGGAGCATTAGCATTTGTGGGTTCGATTACATGTTTAATGGACAAAAAAAAAAAAAAATATTTCAAAAACAAGGACATATTGAGGAACACACTATATGTACATGCTGCACATATTGGGGAACACACACATATACAGTGGGGAGAACAAGTATTTGATACACTGCCGATTTTGCCGATTTTCCTACTTACAAAGCATGTAGAAGTCTGTAATTTTTATCAAAGGTACACTTCAACTGTGAGAGACAAAAATCCAGAAAATCACATTGTATGATTGTTAAGTAATTAATTTGCATTTTATTGCATGACATAAGTATTTGATACATCAGAAAAGCAGAACTTAATATTTGGAACAGAAACCTTTGTTTGCAATTACAGAGATCATACGTTTCCTGTAGTTCTTGACCAGGTTTGCACACACTGCAGCAGGGATTTTGGCCCACTCCTCCATACAGACCTTCTCCAGATCCTTCAGGTTTCGGGGCTGTCGCTGTGCAATACGGACTTTCAGCTCCCTCCAAAGATGTTCTATTGGGTTCAGGTCTGGAGACTGGCTAGGCCACTCCAGGACCTTGAGAGGCTTCTTAGTTGCCCTGGCTGTGTGTTTCGGGTCGTTGTCATGCTGGAAGACCCAGCCACGACCCATCGTCAATGCTCTTACTGAGGGAAGGAGGTTGTTGGCCAAGATCTCACGATACATGGCCCCATCCATCCTCCCCTCAATACGGTGCAGTCGTCCTGTCCCCTTTGCAGAAAAGCATCCCCAAAGAATGATGTTTCCACCTCCATGCTTCACAGTTGGAATGGTGTTCTTGGGGCTGTACTCATCCTTCTTCTTCCTCCAAACACGGCGAGTGGAGTTTAGACCAAAAAGCTCTATTTTTGTCTCATCAGGCCACATGACCTTCTCCCATTCCTCCTCTGGATCATCCAGATGGTCATTGGCAAACTTCAGACGGGCCTGGATATGCGCTGGCTTGAGCAGGGGGACCTTGCGTGGATTTTAATCCATGACGGCGTAGTGTGTTATTAATGGGGGTTTTTGAGACTGTGGTCCCAGCTCTCTTCAGGTCATTGACCAGGTCCTGCCGTGTAGTTCTGGGCTGATCCCTCACCTTCCTCATGATCATTGATGCCCCACGAGGAGAGATCGATCTTGCATGGAGCCCCAGAACGAAGGTGATTGACCGTCATCTTGAACTTCTTCCATTTTCTAATAATTGGGCCAACAGTTGTTGCCTTCTCACCAAGCTGCTTGCCTATTGTCCTGTAGCCCATCCCAGCCTTGTGCAGGTCTACAATTGTATCCCTAATGTCCTTACACCCTCTCTGTTCTTGGCCATTGTGGAGAGGTTGGAGTCTGTGATTGAGTGTGTGGACAGGTGTCTTTTATACAGGTAACGAGTTCAAACGGGTGCTGTTAATACAGGTAATGAGTGGGGAACAGGAGGGCTTCTTAAAGAAAAACTAACAGGTCTGTGAGAGCCGGAATTCTTACTGGTTGGTAGGTGATCAAATACTTATGTCATGCAATAAAATGCAAATGAATTACTTAAAAATCATGCAATGTGATTTTCTGGATTTTTGTTTTAGATTCCGTCTCTCACAGTTGAAGTATACCTATGATAAAAATTGCATGCTTTGTAAAAAGTGTTGACAACCCTTCAAATTAGTGGATTCGGCTATTTCAGCCACACCCGTTGCTGAGAGGTGTATAAATTCAAGCACACATCCATGCAATCTCCATAGACAAATATTCCCAGTAGAATGGACTTACTGAAGAGCTCAGTCACTTTCAACATGGCACCGTCATAGGATGCCACCTTTCCAACAACTCAGTTCTTCAAATTTCTGCCCTGCTCGAGCTGCCCCGGTAAACTGTAAGTGCTGTTATTGTGAAGTGGAAATGTCTAGGAGCAACACCAGCTCAGCCGTGAAATGGTAGGCCACACAAGCTCACAGAACGCGCCCGCAGAGTGCTGAAGTGTGTAGAGCGTAAAAATCGTCTGTCCTCGGTTACAACCCTCACTACCGAGTTCCAAACTGCCTCTGGTAGCAACGTCAGCAGAACTGTTAGTTGGGAGCTTCATGAAATGGGTTTCTATGGCCGAGCAGCCGCACACAAGCCTGAGATCACCATGGCCAATGCCAGGCGTCGGCTGGAGTGGTGTACAGCTTGCCGCCATTGGACTCTGGAGCATCGGAAATGCGTTCTCTGGAGTGATGAATCACTCTTCAATATCTGGCAGTCCGAAGGACAAATCTGGATTTGGCGGATGCCAGGAGAACGCTACCTGCCCAAATGCATAGTGCCAACTGTAAAGTTTGGTGGAGGGGGAATAATGGTCTGGGGCTGTTTTTCATGGTTCGGGCTAGACCCCTTAGTGGAGAAAATCTTAACCCTACAGCATACAAGGACGTTCTAGACGATTCTGTGCTTCCAACTTTGTGGCAACGGTTTGGGGAAGGCCGTTTCCTATTTCAGCATGACAATGCCCCTGTACACAAAGCAAGGTCCATACAGAAATGGTTTGTTGAGATCATTGTGGAAGAACTTAACTGGCCTGCACAGAGCCCTGACCTCAACCCCATCAAACACCTTTGGGATGAATTGGAACGCTGACTGCAAGCCAGGTCTAATCGCCCGACCTCACTAATGCTCTTGTGGCTGAATGGAAGCAAGTCCCTGCAGCAATGTTCCAACATCTAGTGGAAAGCCTTCACAGAAGAGTGGATGCTGTTATTGCATGAAAGGGGGAACCAACTCCATATTAATGCCCATGATTATGGAATGAGATGTTTGACGAGCAGGTGTCCATATACGTTTGGTCATGTAGTGTATTTTGAGAGCAGGAGCAGTGTTATCTAGGCTAAGTGTAGTTAGTGTAACTTAATTTATAGTAAGAATAAACTCTTATTGTGTTTTATGCAGTGGTTGTGTTTTTATTTTCCCCTCTCTCTTTCTCTCTCTGTTTTCAGATAAGCACTTCCTGGTGTTCTTCTTCACTCGTCTCCGTAGGAACGAGAGTGGGCGGTACCAAGATGACTTCCCATTCCTGTCCCTGTGTGGCCGCGAGAGAAACTTCCTGCGCTGTGACGATCGTCCGCTGGTGTTCACCCACTTGATGCCCGCCGCTGGGGGTATAGTCAATCAACCAATCAGTCAGTCAATCAACCAATCAATCACATTTATTTATAAAGCCATTTTACATCATCAGTTGTCACAAAGTGCTTTTGCATTAACCCTGTATAAACCCCAAAGAGAAAGCGGAAGCTAGGACAAACTATCTGTCTGTTCTACCGGTACAGGGACAGAGACCGCTGGGGGTACGTTGACAGATGTGGGGACAGGAGGAGCCCCAGAGCTACTGTCGTTCTGTTGGGGCGGTGACAAGCTGGCCGTCAAGTTCCGTCCAAAGTCTCTCTACATGCATCCTGGGACTGGGCGTGTCTACCACCCCTGCTCTGAGCGCCTGGGGGGCGTCGGCTTGGTGCGCTCCGCCCTCGCCATAGAGCTCAGCCCCTTCTTTCTGTACCCACTTCAACAACACCAATCAGAACAGCCCACACACTTCTTGTGGGCGGGACAACAGCACACACTGACTAATGAACTGGCAGGATGTTTCCCCCCTGAAGAGGAGGGAGGGATGGGCTGATCAGAATAACACTGCTGTATTCAGAAGGCAGAAGATGAATACCCGAAAGTTGCCAATTGAAAGGCAATATATAGAGTGGACATGATGGTTTTGTTCCAAATGGCACCCTATTCCCTATATAGTGTACTACTTTTGACCAGAGTAGATAGGGCGCTGTTCAAAAGTAGTGAACTTTGTAGGGTATAGGGTGCCATTTGGGATGTAGACGACGAGTGGTTATGTATATTTGTTACATTACTATCTGTGATATTCAGAACAGTGCACATCATTAATCAAAACGGTAATGATAATTTGGCCCAAACGGGTCTTGAGCATGCAAATTCTAACAGTCAGAAAATGCTAATAATCAGTTCCTCCTATTGGACAAATTCAAGTTGTACCCATTAATTTAGAAATATTTTGCCTCTGCACTGTCTAGTGAATGTAATCTTGGCAGAAGTAACATCTTGCATAATTGTGTCAGATGCTTGATCGAGTTCTTGGAGCCGACTTATTAGAAAATGTACTAGCGAAGTCTCCACCCTTATAAACGGAAACTCTCAGCCAGTGTTGGGCAAGTCTGTGGGCCAAATGTCCCCTCGCATTCAGAAACTCTAAAGATGTGAAATTGTGATTGTCCAAATGATCAGTGAAGAAAAATCGGAAACAAATAAAACAGTCTGTCGACAAATGCTACAACTGTTTATGTTACGTGTGTTTGTCCAGGAGAATGAAACCGGGGACTTTTGGGTTACAAGGACCTCCTAAGAGAAATCCTATGCAGTCTTGTGAAATATGCATTTGCAGTGGCCACAGAAATGCAACCACTGACACTCAGGTTGTCTCAAATGGCAACCTATTCCCTATAGAGTGCACTACTCTTGACCAGAGCCCTCTGGTCACAATACTATGTAGGGAGTATTGTGCCATTTGGGATGCAACCTCAGCTGTTTATCTACTAATAGCTGATGTGCCAGTAGGTTCTGTAGATAGTGGACAAACTTTTGCTATAAGAGTACCCATGGGTCCTCTGCTTTGAGAATAAAAACCTCTAGAGGGAACCCTTGCATTTGTATTGACTGGATAAGGATGAAACATATTTTTATGATGATTAAAATGCATCGGCACACACTGAATGCCTTTATAAATGTTTTATTATGGTGTAATGCTTTGCAAGGAGGACATTAACTCTGGGGGGGGGGGGGGGGGTTAAAAAAAAAATGACTTTCACTTACATCCATTAGTTCCTAGGTTTTTGTCCCCTGTTTAGAGCCATGATTTCTCAATGTCCTCTCCTATGGTTCCTCAAATATGCAGTTTATGGACATTGGGGGGATATCATAGCCTACTCATACTAAAGCTGTTGCATAAATCCATATGGGTTTTATAATATATCACTGTTGGTTTATTTTCTAACTTTCATTGTATAATTTCCCCTTGTCTCTAGTCTACAAATTACACTAAAATGTGTATTCGGCCCCCTTGAACTTTGCGACCTTTTGCCACATTTCAGGCTTCAAACATAAAGATATAAAACTGTATTTTTTTTGTGAAGAATCAACAACAAGTGGGACACAATCATGAAGTGGAACGACATTTATTGGATATTTCAAACTTTTTTAACAAATCAAAAACTGAAAAATTGGGCGTGCAAAATTATTCAGCCCCTTTACTTTCAGTGCAGCAAACTCTCCAGAAGTTCAGTGAGGATCTCTGAATGATCCAATGTTGACCTAAATGACTAATGATGATAAATACAATCCACCTGTGTGTAATCAAGTCTCTATAAATGCACCTACACTGTGATAGTCTCAGAGGTCCGTCAAAAGCGCAGAGAGCATCATGAAGAACAAGGAACACACCAGGCAGGTCCGAGATACTGTTGTGAAGAAGTTTAAAGCCGGATTTGGATACAAAAAGATTTCCCAAGCTTTAAACATCCCAAGGAGCACTGTGCAAGCGATAATATTGAAATGGAAGGAGTATCAGACCACTGCAAATCTACCAAGACCTGGCCGTCCCTCTAAACTTTCAGCTCATACAAGGAGAAGACTGATCAGAGATGCAGCCAAGAGGCCCATGATCACTCTGGATGAACTGCAGAGATCTACAGCTGAGGTGGGAGACTCTGTCCATAGGACAACAATCAGTCGTATATTGCACAAATCTGGCCTTTATGGAAGAGTGGCAAGAAGAAAGACATTTCTTAAAGATATCCATAAAAAGTGTTGTTTAAAGTTTGCCACAAGCCACCTGGGAGACACACCAAACATGTGGAAGAAGGTGCTCTGGTCAGATGAAACCAAAATTGAACTTTTTGGCAACAATGCAAAACGTTATGTTTGGTGTAAAAGCAACACAGCTGAACACACCATCCCCACTGTCAAACATGGTGGTGGCAGCATCATGGTTTGGGCCTGCTTTTCTTCAGCAGGGACAGGGAAGATGGTTAAAATTGATGGGAAGATGGATGGAGCCAAATACAGGACCATTCTGGAAGAAAACCTGATGGAGTCTGCAAAAGACCTGAGACTGGGACGGAGATTTGTCTTCCAACAAGACAATGATCCAAAACATAAAGCAAAATCTACAATGGAATGGTTCAAAAATAAACATATCCAGGTGTTAGAATGGCCAAGTCAAAGTCCAGACCTGAATCCAATCGAATCTGTGGAAAGAACTGAAAACTGCTGTTCACAAATGCTCTCCATCCAACCTCACTGAGCTCGAGCTGTTTTGCAAGGAGGAATGGGAAAAAATTTCAGTCTCTCGATGTGCAAAACTGATAGAGACATACCCCAAGCGACTTACAGCTGTAATCGCAGCAAAAGGTGGCGCTACAAAGTATTAACTTAAGGGGGCTGAATAATTTTGCACGCCCAATTTTTCAGTTTTTGATTTGTTAAAAAAGTTTGAAATATCCAATAAATGTCGTTCCACTTCATGATTGTGTCCCACTTGTTGTTGATTCTTCACAAAAAAATACAGTTTTATATCTTTATGTTTGAAGCGTGAAATGTGGCAAAAGGTCGCAAAGTTCAAGGGGCCGAATACTTTCGCAAGGCACTGTATGTTGGCTTAATGTGTGGGATGAATTGGTGACCAATACGGCAAAGTTTGCGATGCGAGCTTGTTGGCAAAGGGCCAGGAGACAGGTTATGAAATGTACTGCCAGTTATTAGGTTGATGTCAACGCAATTGACACATCATGTGCTCATCTCATGTCACCTTATGTTCCAACGATCAATGTTTCAAAAATACTGTAACACTGTTTTACATCCCAAATGTCACTATTGGCTATACCCCTTAATAGTGCACTATAGGTAATAGGATGCGGTTTTGGACGCAATCCTATGTATATCATGAGTAGGCAGGCCTACTGTGGAGAACTGTAAAACGCCCCTCCCTATTCTATGTGGGAGATAGCCTATTTTAGTCCGGGGTTCGCTTCTCCCCTCGCATACCAACCTTTCTTCTTATACCTCCGTGATACTACAGAGGTAGAGCCCGCGGGGTGGTTGGAAAACTGCATGTCCCAGAGATCGCGGCGGCAACCGAACTTGAATCTAGGAAAGGGGAACATGGCAGCGCCGTCAAGCCAGTCATGTACAGCTCTGGAGCGGTCAATCCGGGAGCGGGTCCCGACGCTTCTCACGGACCTCTACCAGTTCACCATGGCATATGCCTACTGGCGTTCGGGCAGGCACAACGAGCCCGCCGTTTTCGAACTGTTCTTCCGCGACAACCCGTTCGGCGGCGGCTTCTCGCTCTTCTCCGGAATGCACGACTGCCTCCTGTTTCTGCGGAGCTTTCGATTCACTGACGAAGGTGAGGTAATGACGTTAAATTCTCTGTAGAGCAAATATCAGTGAATAGCACTTTAAGGCAAAGCAAATTAGCCACAATATAATTGATATGTGTATTTTTATATAGCCAATGGTTTCCTTTCAATAATATTTATTCGATATTTTTGTCATCTTGATTGCGCAATGAGGAATATAACCAATACCAGGACCCCTTGTGGGAGTGTAAATGGATAACACTGTATGTCCTCGGTGAACTTTGTAACCACTCCACTGAACTTCAACTGACACCGGTGATCTTTTCCTCGTGAGTCTTCTAGATTGTCAGTAATGCTGACACCCTATTTAGTGTTCATGGACCAGTCAAAAATAGTGCACTATATGGGGAATTGGGTGCCATTTGTCCCAGGACATAGCCAACCATGTTGAGGTCAGATGTCCACCAGAGTTTAAAGTTACATACAGACACCCACAGATCACTACCAGGTAATAGCCAATGGCAAACGGTCAGAGCCACACCTGTTTTGAGCCCACCTGTTTAACTTTTTTTGTGTGCCTGTTTTGAACGTTATTATGGCATTAATAAGTGTCACATATCAGTTTGCAAACAATATAAATCAAAATGTATTGAGTTAATAAAGCCGGATACAAACATGGTCTCTTTTTCCTTCTTGGGTAAGGCAGCTCCAAAATGCAGGTGTTTCAGCCTAGCTTAGTGCTTTGTGTGGTGGAGGGGCAGCCAGCGGATAATAGCCAGCGTAGGAGTTGGTCATCTTCTCTAGTTGCACTGTGATTGGCTGTGTTCTGTCACTCATCGGGACACTACGTCACCGCAAAATCTACAGGGAGAGATAAAGTTCAAGCCCCCTTGGGTGCTGCCATAGATTTACATTAGGATTTCCCATCCGAGGCTTCTGGTATGGTGCAGAGCTTCTTTTTTGCTCCACAACAAATTTGAAATATATCCTGAAATAAGTTAACCCTTAAGCTTAATGTACCAGGAAAGGCAGTAATAGTTTTTTAGCTTCCGAACCCACAATGCCGACAAAGAAAAGTCACACCATAAAGCCAGACTTAAGGAGAGAAAGTTTAGAGTCTGAGGACGAAGGCGCCGTGCTACCTTCATGTGCTAGTGGTGGAAGCAGGACTGAGGCGATAAACACATGCAGTGCCATTAGCTCCGAAGATATCCTCAAGGCCATCAAAGATATGAATGCAGAATTCTCTATAAAATTCGAAAATGTACTGTCTGCAGTGGACAACGTTAAAAAGAAAGTCAAAGAATGTGCTGGGCAAATCTCTGACTGAGGTATACATCTGGCTTAGGAAGACCACCAAAAACCCTGAAACGTCCATCCCCAACTATAACATTTTCCGACAAGATAGAACTGCCAAAGGAGACGGAGTTGCAATCCGATGCAGAGATAGCCTGCAGAGTTCTGTCTTACTATCCAGGTCTGTGGCCAAACAATTTGAGATTCTACTTTTAAAAATCCACCTTTCCAGAAACAAGTCTCTCACCGTTGCCGCTTGCTATCGACCACTTTCTGCCCCCAGCTGTGCCCTGGACACCATATGTGAATTGATTGCCCCACATCTATCTTCAGAGCTCGTGCTGTTAGGTGACCTAAACTGGGACATGCTTAACACCCCGGCCATCCTGCATTCTAAGTTTGATGCCCTAAATCTCACACAAATTATCAATGAACCTACCAGGTACAACCCCAAAGCCGCAAACACTGGCACCCTCATAGATATCATCCTAACCAACCTGCCCTCCAAATACACCTCTGCTGTCTTCAACCAGGATTTGAGCGATCACTGCCTCATTGCCTGCGTCCGTAATGGGACTGCGGCCAAACGACCACCCCTCATCACTGTCAAACGCTCCCTAAAACACTTCAGCGAGCAGGCCTTTCTAATCAACCTGGCCTGGGTATCCTGGAAGGATATTGACCTCATTCCCTCAGTAGAGGATGCCTGGTTATTCTTTAAATTTGTATTCCTCAGCATCTTAAATAAGCATGCCCCATTAAAAAAATGTGGAACCAGGAACAGGTATAGGCCTTGGTTCACTCCAGAAATGACTGCCCTTGACCAGCACAAAAACATCCTGTGGCATACTGAATTAGCATCAAATAGCCCCCGTGATATGCAACTTCTCAGGAAAGTTAGGAACCAATATACACAGGCAGTTAGGAAAGCAAAGGCTAGTTTTTTCAAACAGAAATTTGCATCCTGTAGCACAAACTCCAAAAAGTTATGTGACACTGTAAAGTCCATGGAGAATAAGAGCACCTCCTCCTAGCTGCCCTCTGCACTGAGGCTAGGAAACACTGTCACCACCGATAAGTCCACGATAATTGAGAATTTCAATAAGCATTTTTCTATGGCTGGCCATGCTTTCCACCTGGCTACCCCTACCCCGGTCAACAGCCCTGCACCCCCCACAGGAACTTGCCCAAGCCTCCCCCATTTCTCCTTCACCCAAATCCAGATAGCTGATGTTCTGAAAGAGCTGCAAAATCTGGACCCCTACAAATCAGCCGGAGCTAGACAATCTGGACCCTCTCTTTCTAGAATTATCCGCCAAAATTGTTGCAACCCCTATTAATAGCCTGTTCAACCTCTCTTTCGTATCGTCTGAGATCCCCATAGATTGGAAAGCGGCTGCGGTCATCCCCTTCTTCAAAGGGGGAGACACTCTAGACTCAAACTGCTACAGACCTATATCTATCCTACCCTGCCTTTCTAAGGTCTTTGAAAGCCAAGTTAACAAACAGATCACCGACCATTTTGAGTCCCATCGTACCTTCTCCGCTTTGCAATCTGGTTTCCGAGCTGGTCATGGGTGCACCTCAGCCACGCTCAAGGTCATAAACGATATCATAACTGCCATCGATAAGAGACAATACTGTGCAGCTGTATTCATCGACCTGGGCAAGGCTTTCGACTCTGTCAATCACCACGTTCTTATCGGCAGACTCAACAGCCTTGGTTTCTCAAATGACTGCCTCGCCTGGTTCACCAACTACTTTTCAGACAGAGTTCAGTGTGTCAAATCGGAGGGACTGTTGTCCAGACCTCTGGCAGTTTTTATGGGGGTGCCACAGGGTTCAATCCTCAGGCCGACTCTTTTACATCAATGATGTCGCTCTTGCTGCTGGTGATTCTTTGATCCACCTCTACGCAGACGACACCATTCTGTATACTTCTGGCCCTTCTTTGGACACTGTGTTAACTAACCTCCAGATGAGCTTCAGTGCTATACAACTCTCCTTCCGTGGCCTCCAACTGCTCTTAAATGCAAGTAAAACTAAATGCATGCTCTTCGAACGATCGCTGCCCGCACTTGCCCGCCCGTCCAGCATCACTACTCTGGACGCTTCTGACTTAGAATATGTGGACAACTACAAATACCTAGGTGTCTGGTTAGACTGTAAATTCTCCTTCCAGACTCACATCAAGCATCTCCAATCCAAAATTACATCTAGAATCGGCATCCTATTTTGCAACAAAGAATCCTTCACTGATGCTGCCAAACACCCTCATAAAACTGACTATCCTACCGATCCTTGACTTCAGCGATGTCATTTACAAAATAGCCTCCAACACTCTACTCAGCAAATTGGATGCAGTCTATCACAGTGCCATCCGGTTTCTCAACAAAGCGCCATATACTACCCACCACGGCGACCTGTATGCTCTCGTTGGCTGGCCCTCGCTTCATATTCATCGCCAAACCCACTGGCTCCAGGTCATCTATAAGTATTTGCTAGGTAAAGTCCTGTCTTATCCCAGCTCACTGGTCACCATAGCAGCACCCACCAGTAGCACGTGCTCCAGCAGGTATATTTCACTGGTCACCCCTAAAGCCAATTCCTACTTTGGCTGCCTTTCCTTCCAATTCTCTGCTGCCAATGACTGGAACGAACTTCAAAGATCACTGAAGCTGGAGACTCATATCTCCCTCACTAGCTTTAAGCACCAGCTGCCTGAGCAGCTCACAGATCACTGCACCTGTACATAACCCATCTGTAAATAGCCCATCTAACTACCTCATCCCCATACTATTATTTATTTTGCTCCTTTGCACCCCAGTATCTCTACTTGCACACTCATCTTCTGCACATCTATCACTCCAGTGTTTAATTGCTATATTGGAATTATTTTTCCACTATGGCCTATTTATTGCCTTACCTCCGTTATCCTACGTCATTTGCACACACTATATATATACTTTTTCTATTGTATTATTGACTGTATGTTTGTTTATTCCATGTGTAACTCTGTGTTGTTGTTTGTGTTGCACTGCTTTGCTTTATCTTTGCCAGGTCGCTGTTGTAAATAAGAATTTGTTCTCAACTAGCTTACCTGGTTAAATAAAGGTGAAATAAATAAATAAAAATAAATACATCTCTGGAACCGAAGACAACATTATAGCCCTGCAGGAAACGACCACTGCACTTGAGGGAAAGGTTGGATCGCTTACCTCTAAACTAGTTGATTTGGAGGGCCGCAGCAGGAGATCGAACTTGAGACTAGTACATCTCCCCAAAGGCGCTGAGGGGAACGATGCTTGCTCATTCCTAGAACGGTGGCTTCCCGAGGCTCTGGAGATGGAGCCACTCCGCTCTCCTTTGATCATTGAGAGAGCTCATTGGATTTCTGGCCCATGATCCAACCACAACGCACCCTCAAGGGCTCTGATAATGAAGTTCTTAAACTATAAAGATAAGATTCAGGTGGTGAATGCAGCCAGGGCGAAAGGGAGAGTACTCTACAATATAAATAAACTCTACAAGAATCGTCAAGTTATGTTCTTCCCAGATCTCTCCATGGAAGTCCACAAGCAGCAGAAACGATTCGACAGTGTCAAGCAGCAGCGGCTACGGGCTAAGGCTATCTGGTATGGAATCATCTTCCCAGTGTGCCTGAGGGTCTCCCACTGCATTCGTTCCTACATTCTTGAAACATCAATTGAGGCGGAGCAGTTTCTTGAGAAGCTAGGCAGAGGTGTGGAAGCGGAGTAACGCTGAAGAGGCAATAGCGACTTAAAGTTAAACTTTGACCCATTTTTTTTAAACATTTTTTTACATTTTTCGAACTTTTGCTTTCGGTTTTGTCTAAACAGGTATTTAAAGTTTGAGCCAGTTCACCGTGTTATAATTTATAGTAGCACTGTCTATTGAACTATAACAACATGGCCAGTTTACAAGTAAGCCTTATTATAATTGTATGTACCATGAAACTTTGCTTTTATGCATCGGAACATCCTGGTAGGGGTTTGTTTTAGCCTATAGGAGGCTAGATCACGGTGGTCTTATATTCTTGCTCACTCCTGGTATTTTGTTTGATTCTTTGTTAAATGGGGAACACAATATAGTGTAATGACAAGTAGAAGGTGTACAGAGGGGGGAAAAACGCAGAGGTAGAGGCGGCTCCTCACGTATGTGTGGATCTGTTGAGTACCTTTATACAGAGTGTCACTGAGATGGGGAGGGGGAGGTCTGTTAGAGACTGGGGTAAGAGGGTTAATCACACGTTCGTGGTTGATTGTACGAAAACACATGCCTAACAATGGCGTGCTTTAAAGCGTCCTTTGTGTTTTTGTTTATGGTGGTAACAGAGGACTGTTGGTATATTAGGCTGATCCAACGTGCTCTTATGGGGCAATGTTTTAGTTCAAGTGTCCCGGTAAATTCGATGACTCATAGTGTTAAGGTTAAATTTACATCCTGGAACTGTAGGGGATTAAATAAAATCCCCAAAATAAAACAGGTAATAAGTAGATTAAAACAACTTCAGGCGACGATCATATTTTTGCAAGAATCACATCTATTATCTGGCGACATTCCTAAGATACGCAAGAGGTGGCCTGGGCAGGTCATTGCAGCCTCATTTAGTTACCATGCAAGGGGAGTTATTATTTTATCCATAAGTCCATTCCATATCAGATATTGCAAACAATTTGTGATCCCGCCGGGAAGATATATTATTATACAGGGTACCTTGCTGTCCGAGCAGTTGAATTTAGTTAATGGGTATGGTGACGAAGATGACTCTAAATTATTTAACCATTTGTTTTTAAACCTTTCCACACTTCCAGGTAATTATAGTGTTGCTGGAGACTTTAATTGCACTTTAGATCCTGTTAAAGATCGCACTTCGGGTTCAAACTACTCCCACACCTAATCTAAGAATACCATACAACATTTTTATGAAGGATTTTAAACTTAATAGAGATTTGTAGAGAAATGAAACCAGATGATGTGGAATACTCATGTTACTCTAGCACTCACCAGACCTATTCCCAAATCAACTATTATTATGTTCTCAGCAGCATTACGCTCTAAAATCCAAGATTGATTTTATTATAGCATTGTCATCTCTGGTCATGCTCCAGCATCTCTTATATATTCCGATTCTAATTTAGTAGGTGACCCACCTAAATGGCGCTTTCAACCTAAATGGCTGCAAGATACATAAAGTTTTACAGAATACATTGAACAGCAAATTCACCTATACTTTTCAATTAATACAACACAGACTTCAGCTTGTAATAGATGGGAAGCCTTTAAAGCTTTCATAAGGGGTCAAATGATACATTTCACCAGCTCCAAGTCAAAAAATACTAGTCAAAAAAAATGAAATTACTTGAAACCAAAATTAAAACTCTGGAAAGAAAAAATTTCCTCACTGATTCCACAGGTGCACTCAGGGCTCAATATAACATCATTTCTGCGCTACAGCAATATTATTGAGACTAAACCAATCATATTATGACCAGGGAGAAAAGCTGGGAAGCTGTTGGCCTGGCAAATCAAACAGCAGCAAGCAGAGAGGGCAAGAAGGAGTTCTGATCACTCTGCTCCTAAAACCCAGAAAGCTGCATACCAAATGTGATTCCTATCGTGCTATTTCGCTTTTGAAATCTGACACTAATGTCCTTTGTAAAGCACTTGCGAGGAGGTTGGAGGGTTTTCTGCCGTATGTGGTGGGTAGAGACCAAAATGGCTTTATTCAAGGTCGTCAAGGATTTCATAATGTTAGGAGAGTGCTAAATGTTCTACATGCCAGATTTGGGTCATCAGACACTACGATCCTGTCATTGGACCAGAGAAGGCCTTCGACAGGGTTGAGTGACCCTACCTCTTTGAAGTGTTAACTCGTTTTGGTTGTGGTAAGAGCTTTTGTAAATGGATAAATATGCTATATACAAATCCCACTGCAGAGATCCTTACTACCTTACTACTAATACGGTATCTAAACCGTTTGACATCTGCAGGGGTACTAGGCAGGGCTGCACTCTTTCTCCTCTCCTGTTTATCTTAGCCATTGAGCCTCTAGGCATAGCTGTTAGGTCCCAGCCCAATATTTCAGGTATCAGAATAGATCAGATGGAACTTCAAATTGCCCTTTATGCAGACAATGTAATTTTGTTTCTTTCAGACTTGTGCAATTTCATACCCGCACTTCTGGACCTAATCAAAGAGTTTGGGGTTTGCAAAATCCTCAATTATGATGCTAAAGGAGGAGGAAAGATGTAGACCTACACCTTTGACTACTATTTTCTATGCAACGGAATGCTTTACATATCCCTGCATTTGTATTGTGCCAGAGATTGACCACATAGTCCCAACTAACTATGACCCTGTCGTAGATTCAATAACTCAATCGATAGATAGATCGTCATCTTTACCTATATTTTTAATTGGCCGGATTAACATTCTGAAAATGACTGTTCTCCCAAAACTATTTCAGAACATTCCCTTGCCGCCTCCGCCACCATCCCTCTTTACAAGGCTTTAAAAGATGTTCACTATATTTATCTGGAATAACAGACATCCCAGAGTTCGATTGTCCTTATTGTACCTACCGTATGACAGAGGGGGACTCCATTTGCCTAATATCCAATAGTACTACTGGGCAGCTCAGCTTCGCACTGCAATGTACTATTTTACCTCAGTCTCTCCCTTTGTGGATGGAGATTGAAATGTCTTCAGTTGTACCCAATTTAATCCTTAACCTTTACATTTACTCAGCTGATATCAAGACACAAAAAAATAAAAATAATAATCCCTTATTTTTTAATACGATCGATGTTTGGTATGAGGTGCGGAAGTTTCTTGGTGAAACGCATTCTTTGTCATGTTTTAGTCCTATCTGGGGAAACCACAGTTTCACTCCTGGGAGAGCTGATCTGGATTTCCAACTATGGGCCAGCAAGGGTTTAAGGAAAATTCGAGACCTTTATAAAGAAGGTATTTTTATGTCATTTGAAGAACTCATAGCAAAATTTGACATTCCTAGAAAACAACATTTAAAAATAAAGATTTACAGCTAAGGAGCTTCCTCACGGTTGCCCAAAACCTAACAGAACCCCTTCTGTCCACTTTAGAAAATACGATCTCAACTAATTGTAAGGGTAGAATTTCAGATCTACACAATATGCTAGAGTCTGGCTCAACTGCATCCTCTGCGCACAAACTGAACTCTTGGAAGGAAGATATTTGGGTGGACATAGTCTTGGACAAATGGAGTAATATATGTACTAATGCTCAGACACAGACTGTGAATACTCGGCTTAAACTATTGCAATACAAGTGGTTGATGTGAGCATATGTAACCCCTGCTAAGTTAAATAAGTTTAATAGTATAGTTCCAGATATATGCTACAAGTGCAATCACTCTGAAGGGGCTCTGTTTCATTCAACGAGGTATCACATATGATATCCCAAATAGTATCAGTAAAATTGCCTCTCCATCCCAAAGTGTTTATCCTGGGGTTGTACACAATCAATCCTCATCTAAAGAACCAAGTAAAAACACTTATACATATGTGCTTGTTGCAAGCAAAACGCTTGATAGCTCTTGCCTGGAAAAGTGTGACAAGGCCTTGTATTGCCCAATGGCTTAGGGAAACGTTGTCTTGCCTAACAATTGAAAATATAACATACACGGTTAAGGGAAACAAGACACTTTTGAAAAGGTTTGGAGACCATTTTGGGATTTTGTTGAGCAGAGTGATGTGGGTGAAATATTGGCTGGGTAGTGGACTATGCTTTGTGTGTATGTGGGGTGGTGGTGAGAGATATCCGATTGGCTTGTGGCGCTGTGTTTCATCTGAAATTTGTCCCAATTATTTTCTATCCTGTTGGATCAGACCACTGTAAAATGACATTTTGGTTGTTTTATGCCTCTCTAACACTTTTGTTTTGACTTAATGTTTCATCATTTTTTTATTTTTGTTGCTGTTAACTGCAAAAACCACATCAAAAGTTATTTTTTTTCATGTAATATTTCTGCTTATATGTCTTGTTGAAGAAAAATCAATAAACAGATTGTTTAAAAAAAAAATAGAAGTGCCCATCCAAGAAGGCTCAAGGTCATTGGCCACAAATAAAATGTCACATTGCTTTACATCTACTGTAGCTTTGATTGGTGTCACGTTCTGACCATAGTTCTTTTGTATTTTCTTTGTTTTAGTGTGGTCAGGGCGTGAGTTGGGTGGGCAGTCTATGTTTTCTGTTTCTATGTGGGGTTTCTTGTTTGGCCTGATATGGTTCTCAATCAGAGGCAGGTGTTAGTCTTTGTCTCTGATTGGGAACCATATTTAGGTAGCCTGTTTTCTGTTGGGGGTTTGTGGGTGGTTGTTTTCAGTCTTTGTGTGTCTGCACCAGATAGAACTGTTTTGGTTTACACATTTGTTGTTTTGTGTTTTTGAAGTGTTCAGTTTTTTTTATTATTATTAAATTAAGATGAACACTAACCACGCTGCGATTTGGTCCTCTCCTTCTTCCACCGACGACAACCGTTACAATTGGACTGATCATGTCAACATACAGAATCTTAGCTAGCAAGCTAGACAAGCAGTCATCATCATGTATCACATGGACAATCTACTGGCAAATCCTTTTCAATCCTTAATATATAAAGAGAAATTATAGATAAAAGTAACAGTGCACATCGGCCAACAAATTGGAAATCTCAAATTCAACAATAAGTGGGTTGGAAGAAATCAGTAGCTAACTGCAAGCGTTGCAAAGCAATCACTATTTTGCTTCCCCTGCTATTCAATGGAGAGGGGGTGTGGTCCTAGTCTGGGTTTAAGGGTCTCTTTCCCAACCTTAAAAGGATAAACGTACACATGAATACCATGGTCCAGAAAAGGTTGAGTACATTGGCCATTCTGTCAATCCGGCATGACTTCTGCCTCGTTCAAAACAACTGGAAACTCGGAACGGGGAAATCTCAGACTTCAGTGAGTTTAAGACCACTGGGAACCTAGAAAAAAACGAGCTCCGACTGGGAAAATACACTTTGAATTGTCATCCAACTCGAAATTCCAAGTCGGGAACTCTGGCCTCTTTCTAGAGGTCCGACCTGAAGATCACTGACGTCATGATCCAAACTTGTCTTGAAAGCACCATAAATCCAGGGATTGACAGACTTGGATAAAGTTTCATGACAAAATGTTTCCACAAGAAGGAGCCACCTTCCTGTTCAAGTGAGCACAGCACAACGGTGAGTCCACAAATGTATTGTATGCCGCTGCATAAATCATATAATATGCCAGGGAGATATGTACACTGTAGCTAAGAAAGTAATACTAAGTGTATGTTGTGTAGTAAGCTGTTAATAGCACATATGCCTCACCCTAATAATTTGGTCCCTTTCTCCCTCCTAACTTAAACTAGTGTTCTGACTTGATGATGCACATGTAGACTATAGCCTTTTTTAGAGAAATCCATTGTCTGATTGTATGCCCCCTTTATTTATCCTACTTGGTGTACAGGGAGACTACTTTAAGAACTGCCCATGTTCTGAATTATGTCGCTGTACATTTCAAAAGTGCTGAACAAATAGTTATATTGACTACATTCGTCTTAACTCGCTCATTAATATCTTAATCAAAATTATGGATTGCCTCTTAGCCGCTCATTGTTCCCTTATGCCATAGTTTGTACATCTCAATTGTCAGTAGAAACCACATTTGTTTAAGCTAGTCAGCCATATCAGCTTTGTTTTTTTAAAAGACAGTAAATGAGGCTGGATGAACTTTTTCACTGCCAGACAAGGCTCTGCTGATATCCAGGTGTAGCGGTGGTAAGGATTCATTCCATGGTGCCGAAAAGAAAGCTCTGCTGTTGGGACAGCTTTATGTAGGCCCTAACAGTTTATGGGCACTGTTTTTCTCTGTTATAGTGCAATTTAATGTATTGTTTAGTGTTGTGTTGTGGCTTTGCTGGCATGCATCACAATTTTTGTTGTTGTTGAGTTTGCCCCACCAAGATGTACATGCTAAAATCACCACTGGTAATAACTAATATCAAGGGTATGGGAAAAACATATACTAGCAAGGCAGGTTTGTGATTAGACCTAGCCCAGTGAGCCTATAACAACAACACAAAGTCTAGAGCAAGGTAGGGCAACGGGGGGGGACTCAGTCGGGGTTCACAATTTACTGTTGAAAGGTAGAATACACAAGGTGCAACTTCAAAATTTGGTTGTGAATCAACAGTTTTTGTCTTGTTATGCCAGTCATTGATAGTCACTCAGTTAGCCCATGTCAACTATATGTTTTTAGATTGGTAAATTATTCTAGCGGCCAGCTATCTAAACTTGTAGTAATCAAGGTTGAATTAGAGCCCGGGGGCCCCATAGTCTGTGTTTGCTAGTCAGTCTCACGCAGATACAGTATCATACTGTATTAAAAACTGCAAACATTTCTCTCCAGCCTTGGGCAAAATGTGTAGAATTGCAGGAAATTGGCTGTAAACTGCACATTTTCTCTCTGCCCCATGGCAAAATGTGTAGAATTGCAGGAAATTGGCAGCACATTTTCTCTCTGCCCCATGGCAAAATGTGTAGAATTGCAGGAAATTGGCTGTAAACTGCACATTTTCTCTCTGCCCCATGGCAAAATGTGTAGAATTGCAGGAAATTGGCTGTAAACTGCACATTTTCTCTCTGCCCCATGGCAAAATGTGTAGAATTGCAGGAAATTGGCTGTAAACTGCACATTTTCTATCTGCCCCATGGCAAAATGAGTAGAATTTCATGAAATTAACTCTAGAACTTAAAAATATGCATGAAATTGGATAATAAAATGGCTAAATCTTTTCTCCACCCCATGACAAAAATGTGTAGAATTGCTACAAACTAGCTTTTTTTCAAGCAGGCTTGACTATTGTAGTGCTGTCCTGTTTGGTCTACCCAAGAAAGCCATTGTAACGGCTTTCTTCTGTGGACGAAGGAGAGGACCAAAGCGCAGCGTGGTTAGTGTTCATCATGTTTAATAACGACGATAAACATGAACACATGAACATGAACAATACAAAACAACAAATGCGAGAAAAAACGAAACAGTTCTGTCTGGTGTAGACACACGAAGACAGAAGACAACCACTCACAAAACCCAACACAGGCTACCTAAATATGGTTCCCAATCAGAGACAATGACTAACATCTGCCTCTGATTGAGAACCATATCAGGCCAAACATAGAAACGGGAAAACTAGACACACAACAGAATGTCCACTCAGCTCACGTCCTGACCAACACTAAAACAAAGAAAACACAAAAGAACTATGGTCAGAACGTGACAGCCATTGGTCAACTGCAAAACATACAGAATGCTGCAGCACGGGTACTGACCAAGAACAGACAGAGAGCACACATTACACTGGTTTAAAAGTCTCTGCACTGGCTGCCTGTGAGTTTTAGAATTAATTGTAAGATTCTCTTTTTAAATGAATCCACGATTATCCCTCTCCCTCTTGCACCCTCACGTTCTTCTCCCTCTCCCATGTGTTCTTATGAGATTAGCTTTATTAGCAGTGGTGGAGAAAGTACCCAAATGTCATACTTGAATAAAAGTAAAGATACCTTTTAAAGAAAATGACTCAAGTAAAAGTGAAAGTCACCCAGTAAAATCCTACTTGTGTAAAGTATCAAAAGTAAATGTAATTACTATAATATACTTAAGTATCAAAAGTGAAAGTTGAAATAATTTCAAATTCCTTATGTTAAATAAACCAGAGTGCACAATTTTCTTGTTTTTAAAATGTACGGATAACTAGGGGCACACTCCAATGACTACCTTCTTGTTTAGACACTAAACTGTAAGCATGTTTCACGTTCCCTGGGCCAAAACACGGTGTTTGTAGATGTCGTAATAACAGTTGTCATTGAGATCGGTAGACCGATGACTTTTCTTGGAAAACCTATAGTAGGTCTAATAGTATTCCACATGCCAGTATGTTAGAAAAGTGGTGTGTTGACATGTACAAAAAACTATTTTGTTTATTTCATATGTCATGAGTAGTGTTTTGTTGTGTAGATGTGTGATATTACTGTACTGATTAGAAGTTGCTCCAGATAAGAGGGTCTTTACGATTATGTTATTGATTATGTGTAACAAAGTATAACTGTGTTATAGATGTGGAGTACCTGCGTTCCGTGCTGCCCCCAGCCACTGACCCCGCCTTCTTCCTGTTTCTACGGGAACTGGACTGTTCCGGTGTCACACTCCACTCTGTCCCCGAGGGAACGGTGGTCTTTGCCAGGGTGAGACAACGTCAGGGGTCAAGGGTTATACTCAGGGTCATCCCCAGGCAGGGTTGGAATTATATATTCTCTTGGGGTGCCCAATGTCTCTTGGGGTGTCTAATCTCTTGCGGGTGCCTGATCGGACCAGCCCCCCTGTAACTCGAACCATGCCCGCAAGGGTTACATTCATAGAAATATAATCTAGTCATTCTATTTCTATGGTTACACTCAGGGACGGTTCAGCCCCAAGGGCCAGAGGTCAGGAGTTAGACTCAGGGACTCACCCACAATGGTCAGGGTTGATGGCTGAGTTGATTGATTCATTGATTGTGCTGCCCCTCTGTTTGAAGGTGCCTCTGATGGAGGTGTCTGGTCCTCTGGCTGTGGTTCAACTACTGGAGACCAGCCTGTTGTGTCTGGTCAACTACGCCAGGTAGGGACACACTTCTCCTTCAGCAAACTTGAAAAGGTTTGGCATGGGCACTCAAATCCTCAAAGTTCTATAGCTGCACCATTGAGAGCATATTGACTGGCTGTATCAATGCTTGGTATGGCAATAGGACTGCCCTCGATCGCATGGCTCTACAGAGTGTGGTGCGGACATCACTGGGGCCAAGCTCCCTGCCATCCAGGACCTCTATATCAGGCGGTGTGACAGAAAGGTCCGGAAAATCGTTAACTCCATCCACCCAAGCCATAGACTGTTCTCTCTGCTGCCGCATGGCAAGAGGTACTGGTGCATCAAGTCTGATACCAACAGGTTCCTGAACAGCTTGTGAGGGTAGGCACCAGGTGGTGAGGGTAGGCAACAACATTTCCACCCCGCTGATTCTCAACACTGGGGCCCCACAAGGGTGCGTTCTGAGCCCTCTCCTGTACTCCCTGTTCACCCACGACTGCGTGGCCACGCATGCCTCCAACTCAATCATCAAGTTTGCGGACGACACAACAGTGGTAGGCTTGATTACCAACAATGACGAGATGGCCTACAGGGAGGAGGTTAGGGCCCTCGGAGTGTGGTGTCAGGAAAATAACCTCACACTCAACGTCAACAAAACTAAGGAGATGATTGTGGACTTCAGGAAACAGCAGAGGGAACACCCCACTATCCACATCGATGGAACAGTAGTGGAGAGGGTAGTAAGTTTTAAGTTCCCCGGCGTACACATCACAGACAAACTGAATTGGTCCACCCACACAGACAGCATCGTGAAGAAGGCGCAGCAGCTCCTCTTCAACCTCAGGAGGCTGAAGAAATTCGGCTTGTCACCAAAAGCACTCACAAACTTCTACAGATGCGACATCCTGTCGGGCTGTATCACCGCCTGGTACGGCAACTGCTCCGCCCACAACCGTAAGGCTCTCCAGAGGGTAATGAGGTCTGCACAACGCATCACCGGGGGCAAACTACCTGCCCTCCAGGACACCTACACCACCCGATGTCACAGGAAGGCCATAAAGATCATCAAGGACAACAACCACCCAAGCCACTGCCTGTTCACCCCGCTATCATCCAGAAGGCGAGGTCAGTACAGGTGCATCAAAGCTGGGACCGAGAGACTGAAAAACAGCTTCTATCTCAAGGCCATCAGACTGTTAAACAGCCACCACTAACATTGAGTGGCTGCTGCCAACACACTGACTCAACTCCAGCCACTTTAATAATGGGAATGATGTAAAATATATCACTAGCCACTTTAAACAATGCTACCTAATATAATGTTGCATACCCTACATTATTAATCTCATATGTATATGTATATACTGTACTCTATATCATCTACTGCATCTTTATGTAATACATGTATCACTAGCCACTTTAAACTATGCCACTTTGTTTACATACTCATCTCATATGTATATACTGCACTCAATACCATCTACTGTATCTTGCCTATGCCGCTCTGTACCATCACTCATTCATATATCTTTATGTACATATTCTTTATCCCCTTACACTTGTGTCTATAAGGTAGTAGTTTTGGAATTGTTAGCTAGATTACTTGTTGGTTATTACTGCATTGTCGGAACTAGAAGCACAAGCATTTCGCTACACTCGCATTAACATCTGCTAGCCATGTGTATGTGACAAATAAAATTTGATTTGATTCTATCCCCAAGCCATAGACTGTTCTCTCTGCTGCCGCATGGCAAGAGGTACCGGTGCATCAAGTCTGATACCAACAGGTTCTTGAACAGTTTCTATCCCCAAGCCGTAAGACTGATAAATAGCTAACAGAATGGCTACACGGACAAGTTGACCCTTGTATTTGATTTTTGCTCAGTCTCTATGCACACTCACAGGACTCTACACACTCATGCACATACACTCTCCCAACCACACAACATACACATACATTTATATTGACTCTGCATACACAATCACATACAATCAGCATTTATGTTGATGCTACTCTGTTTATTATAATATAATATTATATACTGATGCCAAGTCACCTTGCCCCTCCCTATACATACACTGAATATACAAAAGTATGTGGACACCCCTTCAAATTAGTGGATTTGTCTATTTCAGCCGTACCCGTTGCTGGCAGGTGTATAAAATCGAGCGCACAGCCATGCAATCTCCATAGTGGACATTGGCAGAAGAACAGTGGTTGAAAAGTACCCAATTGTCATACTTGAGTAAAAGTAAAGATACCTAAATAGAAAATGACTCAAGTGAAAGTCACCCAGTCAAATACTACTTGAGTAAGTCTACAAGTATTTGGTTTTAATTATACTTAAGTCTCGAAAGTAAATGTAATTGCTAAAATTACATCAATATCAAAAGTAAAAGTATGAATCATTTCAAACTCCTTATATTAAGCAAACCAGACGACACCATTTACTTTCTTCCCATCTATAGATAGCCAGGGGAACACTCCAACACTCAGACATCATTTACAAACAAAGCCTTTGTGTTTCGTGAGTCCGCCAGATCAGAGGCAGTAGGGATGACCAGGGATGTTCTCTTGATAAGTGTGTGAATTAGACAATATTCCTGTCCTGCTAAACATTCGAAATGTAATGTCAGGGGAAATGTATGGAGTAAAAAGTACATTCTTTTCTTTAGGAATGTAGTGGAGTAAAAGTTGTCAAATATAAATAGTAAAGTACAGATACCCCAAAAATCTATTTAAGTAGTACTTTAAAGTATTTTTACTTAAGTACTTTACACCACTGACTGAAGAGCTCAGTGATTTTCAACATGGCACTGTCATAGGATGTTACATTTCTAACAAGTCAGTTTAGCAAATTTCTGCCCTGCTAAACCTGCCCCGGTCAACTGTAAGTAGTATTATTGCAAAAGTCTAGGAGCAACAACGGCTCAACCATGAAGTGTTAGGCCACACAAGCTCACAGAACAGGACCGTTGAGTGCTGAAGCGAGTCTCACGTAAAAAATTGCCTCTCCTCGGTTTCAACACTCACTACCAAGTTCCAAACTGCCTCTAGAAGCAATGTCAGCACAATAACTGTTCGTCGAGAGCTTCATGAAATGGGTTTCCATGGCCGAGCAGCCACACACAAGCCTAAGATCACTATGAGCAATGCCAAGAGTTGGCTGGAGTGGCGTAAAGCTCGCCGCCATTGGACTCGGTAGCAGTGGAAACGCGTTCTCTGGAGTGATGAATCACACTTCACCATCTGGCAGTCCGACGGATGAATCTGGGTTTGGATGCCAGGAGAACGCTACCTGCCTAAATGCATAGTGCCAACTGTAAAGTTTGGTGGAGGAGGACTAATGGTCTGGGGATGTTTTTCTTGGTTCTGGCTAGGCCCCTTAGTTCCAGTGAAGGGAAATCTTAATGCCACATAATACAATGACATTCTAGACGATTCTGTGCTTCCAACTTTGCGGCAACAGTTTAAGAAAGGCCCTTTCTTGTTTAGCATGACAATGCCCCATGCACAAAGTGAGGTCCATACAGAAATGGTTTGTTGAGATCATTGTGGAAGAACTTGACTCGTCTGCCAGAGCCCTGACCTTAACCACATCAAAAACCTTTGGGATGAATTGGAACACCGACTGCGAGCCAGGCATAATCGCCCAACATCAGTGCCTGACTTCACTAATGCTGTTGTGGCTGAATGGAAGCAAGTCCCTGCAGTAATGTTCCAACATCTAGTGGGAAGCTTACACAGAAGAGTGGAAGCTGTTATAGCAGCAAAGGGGGACCAACTCCATATTAATGCCCATGATTTTGGAATGAAATTTTCGACGAGCAGGTGTCCACATTATTTTGGTCAGGTTGTGTATCTACCTCTATCACTCCAATATCCCTGCACATTGTAAATATTGTATTGGAACTGACCCAGTACTTACTTTCTTGTGTTCTTCTTATTTGTATTTTCTTGTGTGTGTTTGTTCTATTTTAGGATATTTTTAGTGCTACATTGATATTGAGTACTACAAGGATGTAATTTCACTGCACTTGACATTCAATTTGGAACTCACTCACACACACACACACCTTGTCAACAGGTAGGAATACTGTATACTCTAATAGTGCATTATGGTAATTCTCTGTATCTCTCTTCTCTCTCCAGTCTGGTATGCAGTAACGCGGCCCGGTTCCGTCTGGCTGCTGGTTCCAGGAGGAAGCTGTTAGAGATGGGCCTGAGGAGAGCACAGGGGCCTGACGGGGGCCTCACAGCCTCAAGATACACATACGTCGGAGGTGAGGAGAGAGACACACATACATGTAAGGACACACACATATATATATACAGTATATATATACACAGTGTCTTTCTGTCTGTCAGGGTTTGATATGACCAGTAACGTCCAGGCTGGCTTCCTGTTTGGAATCCCTGTGGCGGGAACCATGGCACACTCTTATGTCACTTCCTTTTCCTCCCTGGAGGAGGTGTGGCCTCAGGTGAGTCTCTCTGCCCCTGTGTGTCCTAAATGCCATCTTATGGGGCCTGGTCAAAAGTTGTGCACTTAAAAGGGAATAGGGTGCCATTTGAGACATAATCTTTGTATTGACCCTTTGCTTCCACAATACACAACCTCAGAAAATAAATACATCTTTCAAGTGTCTCATAACATCAATTTCTCAGTATTTTAACCATGACTGTGAGCCAACTGGCACCAGATTGCCTACATAGTTAGTGCACTACGTTTGACCAGGTCCCTTAGAGAATAGGGTGCCATTTGAGACATAGACACGCTTTCCATATGTACACACTTTTATGGGTCACTGTACTGAACTAGCACTATTCATTTTCTTTGAATAAAAAGATTTCCTAACCTTTTAATAACATGTTAATAACCACAATGTTGATAACCCATCAGTGTGCTATTTATCTTATGTGTATAAATGGAGGCTCCTCAGAGGAGGAAGTGGAGGACCATCCTCCTCAGTGAATTTCATTAAAATAAAAATGGTAAAACATTGTAAAAAGTTATCCTTTTTAGAAAAAACTATGCTAAATATATTCACGTCTGTAAATAATTTATTAAAACACACTGTTTTGCAATAAAGGTCTACAGTAGCCTCAACATAACTCTGTAGGGTAGCACCATGGTGTAGGGTAGCACCTGTAGGGTAGCACCACAGCTAGCTTCTGTCCTCCTGTGTACATTGACTTCAATACAAAACCTAGGAGGCTCTTGGTTCTCACCCCCTTCCATAGACCATAGACACAGTAATTATGACAACTTACGGCGGAAGTCCTCCAACCTATCAGAGCTCTTGCAGCATGAACTGACACGTTGTCCCCCCAATCAAAGGATCAGAGAATTAATCTAGTACTGAAAGCATAAGCTACAGCTAGCTAGCACTGCAGTACATAAAATGTGATTATTAGTTGACTTAAAGAGAGAGAAAGACAATTGATGAACAGTTTTCTACAAATTAATTTCTTAAAAAATGAAGGAGAAGCTGCATTAGCTAGCAAATGGCTAGTTTAGTTACTCAAACACCTGGCTCAAACAGAGGAATGCTATGTTAGCTAGCTGGCTATGACTATCCAACACAACACTGGAACTCTTTCAAGTAACTGCTTACTGACTATACACTGTAACGTTACTGCATGATTATTGCGAGTTTACTAATGCATTAGTTCCATTAGCTAACTATGACATTACTTTAGCTAATATGGGGACAACGATGTAGGCTGTGTGTAGCGGTTGTGACATGGTTTGGCTTGGAGAGGTTTTTTCGCCTGGTCACATACAGCTGATGTGTTGGTCATTGAAGTCCACAAATGAAGGGAAAAGGTGAGAGGAGGAAAGTGCATGGAGGCGAGAAGGAATACAACGTGGCTGCTATGAAAGTGAACTGTGTTTATGCATGATCAGGGGTGTATTCATTCCTCCGATTCTGTTGAAAAAATGTTTCTTAAACGGAAGGAAACAAAACGGGGATAAAAACAACAGAATTTGTCCAATATAAACTCTTGTTTGCAACTGTTTGACTAATGTTTGCATCCTAGATAAGCTAGATGCAGGCAAGAGTGTGCAAGGCGGTATTGAATGTGTCACTGTCCGTCATCAAAAAAAATTATCTCGACCTGCATTAATAGGCTAGGTTGTATCAACCTCATGATGGGTATAGGGAAATTAGAGTATAGCCTAAACCTATCAATGTTATACTGAGCTGGGTGAATGGAATATGAATGACACTCATCCAACATGCTGTAATAGAAATAAGGCCATGTTCATGAAAAAAGTCTTCCCTCATCATAAATGTCACTGATGTGATACAGTATGTTGTGTGGTTGTTAATGTTTTAATGTTGTTTCTTATCCTGACTGCACTACAGATTTCCCAATTGAGATAATAAGGATATTGATTTCTATCTTATATTGATTGATTGGTTGAACTTCCCGTCTCTCCTGTCGAACTAGACGCTAGTGGCAGCAAACGGGGATCATGACAGCATCGATCTGATCTCGCTGACCAAGGGTTGGCTGGGGCGTGTGTGTGAGCTGCTTGGGGCGGAATCTGGGAAGATCCATGAGGGTGAGCTGGCAGCCTTCTTGTCCTATGCCATCGCATACCCACACAACTTCCTGCCAGTCATCGACAGCTACAGTGTCACCTGGTAACATTTCCCCCTTTGCTACTCTTCTCGTCTCAAACTTGTCTCGCCTCTTCTCTTCTCTGTGAATGGGGACGTTCTTTCCTCGAAGGACAGCTTCTGACTAGAGAGAGCCTATATCCCAGTGTTGAAGTTTTTGTTACTAGCATTGCTTTAGGCCAGGCTACTACATTTCCTTTCACCTGTAGCCTGCTACAGCATCAATGCCATCTCTGTTGTGTCCCTACAGTAGTAGGCTGTTAAACTTCTCTGTTGTGTCCCTACAGCAGTAGGCTGGTAAACTTCTCTGTTGTGTCCCTACAGTAGTAGGCTGGTAAACTTCTCTGTTGTGTCCCTACAGTAGTAGGCTGGTAAACTTCTCTGTTGTGTCCCTACAGTAGTAGGCTGGTAAACTTCTCTGTTGTGTCCCTACAGTAGTAGGCTGGTAAACTTCTCTGTTGTGACCCTACAGTAGTGGCCTGCTCAACTTCTGTGCCGTGGCCCTGTCTCTGTTTGAGCTGAACTACAGTCCACTGGGCGTGCGTCTAGACAGTGGAGACCTCTGCAGGCAGTCAGTAGAAGTACGCCATGTCTTCAGACTCTGCAGTGAACAGTAAGGTCCTGTGTGTGTCCTGAAGCTTGCGTCCCAAATGGCACCCTATTCTCTATTTAGACCAGGGAAAAGGTAGTGCACTAAAAATGGAACAGGGTGCCATTTGGGGTGAAGCCTTAGATTAGTACCCTCTAGGGACTTTAATCTTAGTATAGAGGTTTTGAGTAAAGCATGTTTGAAATATCTCACATTTTATTTCTCTAGATTCTCCATCCCTGCCTTCCAGTCCCTTCTCATAGTAGGCACCAATAACATCTCAGAGTACAGCATGGCCGAACTCAACAAGAAGGTGAGGAACCAGACAGACATTACAGAGGCCAGTGGGAGCAGAAGAATGAGAGGACTTTATTTAGTTCTACCTCCTGTCATCAAGCCTCTCTCCATCTGATCTGTCTATTCCTCTCTGCCTCCTTCCTCCTCTTCTCTCTCCTCTCTCCATCTGATCTGTCTATTCCTCTCTACCTTCTCCCTCTTCTCCTCTCTCCATCTGAGCTGTCTATTCCTCTCTACCTCCTCCCTCCCACCTCTCCTCTCTCCATCTGATCTGTCTATTCCTCTCTACCTCCTCTCTCCATCTGATCTGTCTATTCCTCTCTACCTCCTCTCTCCATCTGATCTGTCTATTCATCTACCTCCTCCCTCCTCCTTTCCTCTCCCTCCTCTCTCCATCTGATCTGTCTATCCCTCTCTACCTCTCTGATCTGTCTATCCCTCTCTACCTCTTCTCTGATCTGTCTATCCCTCTCTACAACCTCCCTCTTCGTCTCTCCTCTCTGATCGGTCTATCCCTCTCTCCTTCCTCTCTGATCTGTCTATCCACGTCTCAGGAGAATGAGATTGATGTGGTTGGTGTTGGAACACATCTGGTCACCTGCACGAGACAGCCTTCACTCGGGTGTGTGTACAAGGTAAAAAGGACACACACACACACACTCACACACACACACACACAGACACCCTCTCCTCACTTTCCCTTTTTTATGTATCCACCGTCTTCTACCCTTTCTCTCTGTCATTTTCAACCCTCTCCATCTCTCTCTCCATCAGTTGGTGGAGGTTCGGGGCAGCCCCAGGATGAAGTTCAGTGAGGACCCAGAGAAGAGTACTGTTCCTGGGAGGAAGGCTGTCTATAGGATGCTGGACACGGAGGGTGAGGAGTCACCCTCTACCATAGAATAACATATAGAATCCCTGAATTATAGGATCTCTGTGCCCTCCACTTACTATTTCAACACTCAACTAGCTACATCTCAATCTCTGTTTTCATGACACTTTTTCACTCACTCACTCACTCACTCACTCACTCACTCACTCATTCTCTCCTTACTCTCTTTGTCTCTCTCTCCTCTCTCTCTCTCTCTTGCTCTCGCTCTCTCTCTCCAGGCCACCCATTCTTGGATCTGTTGTGTTTGTGTGAGGAGCCTGCACCTAAGGCATGTGTGGCAGTGAGGTGTCATCCTGTGGTTGGTAACAAGACCTGTCAGTCAATCACACCTTCTCAGGTCAGCTGTCTACGCCTGGAGGTCTACACTAAAGGACAGGTGAGCCTGCTGCACCCTGTCCAACACACACACACGTCTCAGCCAGAAGATGACTGTCCACCCCTCTGAGCCGGCTTCCTCTCTAGGTTTCTTCCTAAGTTCTTCCTAGCTTTTTTTGCTTTCTCTTTTGGTTCTAGACTGGGTAATTGTGAAGCACTTTGTGACAAATGCTAATGTACAAAGGGCTTTATAAAATAAATGTGATTCGTTGATTGGTATCTCCCTCTATTGAAGATCACACAGCCACTGTGCAGCACAGCTGAGACCAGGGAGAAGGTTCAGAGCTCCATCCAGACCCTGCACCCCCGACACAAGAGACTGCAGGAGCCAGATTCTTACATAGTGAGTTTTAAGGTTAATTTACTTTGTGGAGACATGGAACAATGTCAGGGACTAGATTGTCTTGGGTATTGGATAGAAAGGCATCTGACGTGCTGTCATAGTCATCCTGCATTTCTCCAATGTAAATGTACTCACCTTTACACACACACTTATATACTATAAGGCACTAGGGATGGGTGGAGTACTCGATTTCAAGGTTTGTATTCATTTACTAATAATCAAATCAAATATTCAAAATGTACAAATGCAACTATTTAGTAGGTTGAATTTATAAGCACTGACACTATGTCAAGTCCCTGAAAATATGTTGCTAGGTTTTTAATTGTCAGAACAACCAGTAATTGGGACAAAGGAGAGCATACCGCAAATTTGTTTGCCTTCAGCCCCGTTTCACACTTACATGCGTGTACTCAAAAAATATATTTTCATGAGAGTACTCGGAGCACAGACATTATTCCAAATGCCCATTCCTACTATGCACGTATACACACAGGTACCGTCATAATCTAATGCTGTTCTTCCATGTTTTCTCCACCAGGTGGCCGTGTCTGAGAAGCTCCATAACTTAATTGCTGAGATCAGAAAAGGCAGCAGCAACAACAGCAATTTTCTATTGGCCAACTGAGACACACGGGCTTCAGTCCCAAATAGCACCCTATTCCTTATTTAGTGCACTTCTTTTGACCAGGGCTCTGGTCAAATGTAATGCACTATGTATGTCAAAAGTAACACACTTAATAGTGGTATTAGGTTGTGGTTTAGGACCTAGGGTAGATTGTGTTACTCTCAGATAATATAAATGGTATACTGACACAGACTGACACACGGACTGATAGACTGAGACACATGGACTGATGGACTGACACACGGACTGATAGACTGAGACACATGGACTGATGGACTGACACAAAGACTGACACACGGACTGATAGACTGAGACACATGGACTGATGGACTGACACAAAGACTGACACACGGACTGATAGACTGAGACACATGGACTGATGGACTGACACAAAGACTGACACACGGACTGATAGACTGAGACACATGGACTGATGGACTGACACAAAGACTGACACACGGACTGATAGACTGAGACACATGGACTGATGGACTGACACAAAGACTGACACACGGACTGATAGACTGAGACACATGGACTGATGGACTGACACAAAGACTGACACACGGACTGATAGACTGAGACACATGGACTGATGGACTGACACAAAGACTGACACACGGACTGATAGACTGAGACACATGGACTGATGGACTGACACACGGACTGATAGACTGAGACACATGGACTGATGGACTGACACAAAGACTGACACACGGACTGATAGACTGAGACACATGGACTGATGGACTGACACAAAGACTGACACACGGACTGATAGACTGAGACACATGGACTGATGGACTGACACACGGACTGATAGACTGAGACACATGGACTGATGGACTGACACAAAGACTGACACACGGACTGATAGACTGAGACACATGGACTGATGGACTGACACAAAGACTGACACACGGACTGATAGACTGAGACACATGGACTGATGGACTGAGACACATGGACTGATAGACTGAGACACGGACTGATAGACTGAGACACATGGACTGATGGACTGACACAAAGACTGACACACGGACTGATAGACTGAGACACATGGACTGATGGACTGACACACGGACTGATAGACTGAGACACATGGACTGATGGACTGACACAAAGACTGACACACGGACTGATAGACTGAGACACATGGACTGATGGACTGACACACGGACTATGTCAAACCTCAACCAAAAGCAGTTCATTTTGAAATAATGCTGGCATTTTGGAATACAGTTGACTGACAGCTATGAGTCGTGGTGTAGTTTTCTAGTTTTAGTTTGGTACAAGAGCTTGACATGCCTTCCTGAAAACCCAGTGATCTGCACAAACAAGCATTGTCTGTTAATATATCAGTGTTGGAATGGGCCTTAACCTGGTTCTACAATTAGATAAATTAACATTGAGAATGGTTGCATAAATGTCTCTACTATGAGCAATATTAATTGATAAGCAATTTTAAGTTTAGAAAGATTGAATGTCTCTTTGTATGTCCCAGCCTTGTCTTGCTAATTTATTTTTTGTGCTTTTCTTTGGATTATGTTTCCTGAACCAGGCTATTATTTACTGTTTGTTTTAATTAGCATAAACATACACATAGTCAATATCATGATCAATCTGTACCTGCCTTAACACATAGTCAATATCATGATCAATCTGTACCTGCCTTAACACATAGTCAATATCATGATCAATCTGTACCTGCCTTAACACATAGTCAATATCATGATCAATCTGTACCTGCCTTAACACATAGTCAATATCATGGTCAATCTGTACCTGCCTTAACACATAGTCAATATCATGGTCAATCTGTACCTGCCTTAACACATAGTCAATATCATGATCAATCTGTACCTGCCTTAACACATAGTCAATATCATGATCAATCTGTACCTGCCTTAACACATAGTCAATATCATGGTCAGTCTGTACTGGTGACAACTGGTGACAACAGTATAAGTTAACAGACCAATAACAAAGAGCGTTTCAAACCTCTCTGCCAATAACAGCTAGTCTTCATATATCCCTACATATCCCACCCATTAGGCTCGTCCAATTAGGCCCTCTACTTAGACCACTCCCAGACAGTCCTAGCCAAATTCTAGCTTTAACACATAGCCATAAAACCATACAGTATTGAGAATCCAGGTAGAATTTCACCACTACGTCCTTTTCAGATCCGTTAAAATGGTACACTAATTATGTTTCTAGAATGACAAGACTAGTAAAACTGATGTTGTACCGTCCAACCAGGCTGCTATCTAATGAACTATTGTCAAATACACACACTAGCCTACACAGTTCAGGCAATCTGGACAATGTTGTTCAAACATTGCCATGGTGTTTGGCTGCCAATATTATGTCCTCTAATATAAACTGATTAGGTGTGTTGTTTTAAGTAGAAGTATTAGTCTACTAAATATAGTGACACGTATGTGATATCTGTGCAAAATGTGAATGTCTGTTTGTATGACAACATTATAATGCTAAGATGCGTTGTTTTGTTGTTGTAGACTAACTAGAGGTCCAAGAACAGATTGCCTGAAAAGAGACAGCCATGAGTGAACACAACATGTAAAGAGTTGGTCCCATGTTTGATGAGCTGAAATTAAAGATACAAGACATTTTAAATTTGTACAAAAAGAATATTTCTCTCAATTTGTGCACAAATTTTGAGAGAAATATGCTTTTTGTACAAATTTGTTTACATCCCTGTTAGTGAGCGTTTCTCCTTTACCTGACAGGTGTGGCTTATCAAGAAGCTTAAACATTATACAGGTGCACCTTGTGCTTGGGACAAAAAATGTAATGTGCAGTTTTATCACAACACAATGCCACAGATGTCTTAAGTTTTGAGGGAGCGTGCAATTGGCATGCTGACTGCAGGAATGTCCTCCAGAGCTTTTGCCAGATAATTTAATGTTAATTTCTCTACCATAAGCCACCTCCAACATTGTTTTAGAGAATTTGGCAGTATGTCAAATCAGTCTCACAATCGCAGACCTCGTGTAACCACGCCAGCCCAGGACCTCCACATCCGGCTTCTTCACCTGCACGTTCATCTTAGACCAGCCACCCGGACAGCTGATGAAACTGAGGAGTATTTCTGTCTGTAATAAAGCCCTTTTGTGGGAAAAACAAATTCTGATTGGTTGGGCCTGCTCCCTAGTGGGTGGTTCTTGGCTCCCAAATGGGTGGCCTATGCCCTCCCAGGCCTACTCAAGACTGCACCCCTGCCCAGTTATGAAATCCATTAATTTGGGCATAATGAATTTTTTTAAATTGACTGATTTCCTTAGATAAACTGTAACTCAATAAAATCTTTGAAATTGTTGAGTTTGTTTTTGTGCAGGGGATTTGAAAAGTATTCAGACCCCTTGACTTCATCCACATTTTGTTACCTTACAGCATATTCTAAAATTGATTAAATAGTTTTTTCCCTCATCAATCTACACACAATACCCCATAATGACAAAGAAAAAATAGTTTTTTATAAATCTTAGCAAATGTATTACAAATAAACAGAAATATCACACTTATATAAGTATTCAGACCCTCTACTCAGTACTTTGTTGAAGCACCTTTGTCAACGATTACAGCCTTGAGTCTTCTTGGGTGTGACCGAACAAACTTGGCACACTTGTATTTGGGCAGTTTCTCCCATTCTTCTCTGCAGATCCTCAAGCTCTGTCAAGTTAGATGGGGAGTGTCGCTGCACAGCTATTTTCAGGTCTCTGCAGAGATGTTCAAGTTCTGGCTCTGGCAGAGCTACTTAAGGAAATTCAGAGACTTGTCCCGAAGCCACTCTTGCGTTGTCTTGGCTGTGTGCTTAGGATAATTGTCCTGTTGGACGGTGAACCTTCACCCCAGTCTGAGGTCCTGAGAAATCTGGAGCAGTTTTTCATCAAGGATCTCTCTGTACTTTGATCCATTCATCTTTCCCTTGATCCAGACTAGTCTCCCAGTCCCTGGCGCTGACAAACATCCCCATAGCATGATAAGGACTTCAATCTTGGTTTCATCAGACCAGAGAATCTTGTTTCTCATGGTCTGAGGGACTTTAGGTGCCTTTTGGCAAACTCCAAGCGGGCTGTCATGTGCCTTTTACTGAGGAGTGTCTGCCGTCTGGCCACTCTACCATAAAGGCCTGATTGGTGCTGCAGAGATAGTTGTACTTCTGGAAGGTTCTCCATCTCCACAGAGCAACTTTGGAGCTCTGTCAGAGTGACCATCGGGTTCTTGGTCACCTCCCTGATCAAGGCCCTTCTCCCCCGATTGCTCAGTTTGGCCGGGTGGCCAGCTCGAGGAAGAGTCTTGGTGGTTCCAAACTTCTTCCATTTAAGAATTATGGAGGCCAATGTGGTCTTGGATAATTTTTTTCATACCCTTCACTAGGTCTGTGCCTCGACACAATCCTATCTTGGAGCTCTACGGACAATTCCTCTAACCTCATGGCTTGGTTTTTGCTCTGACATGCACTGTCAACTGTGGGACCTTATATAGACAGGTGTGTACCTTTGCAAATCATGTACAATCAATTGAATTTACCACAGGTGGACTGAATAATTTTGCACGCCCAATTTTTCAGTTTTTGATTTGTTAAAAAAGTTTGAAATATCCAATAAATGTCGTTCCACTTCATGATTGTGTCCCACTTGTTGTTGATTCTTCACAAAAAAATACAGTTTTATATCTTTATGTTTGAAGCCTGAAATGTGGCAAAAGGTCGCAAAGTTCAAGGGGGCCGAATACTTTCGCAAGGCACTGTACATGAAACTCACAGAAAACAATAGAGCACAAAACGTGAAGCTAATGTAGTGCTCGCAAGCAACTATACATAGACAAGATCCCACAAAGCACAATGGGGAAATGGCTGCCTAAATATGATCCCCAATCAGAGACAACGATAAACAGCTGCCTCTGATTGGGAACCATACCAGGCCAACATAGATACAGTGGAGCAAAAAAGTATTTAGTCAGCCACCAATTGTGCAAGTTCTCCCACTTAAAAAGATGAGAGAGGCCTGTAATTTTCATCATAGGTACACTTAAACTATGACAGACAAAATGAAGGAAAAAAATCCAGAAAATCACATTGTAGGATTTTTTAATTAATTTATTTGCAAATTATGGTGGAAAATAAGTATTTGGTCACCTACAAACAAGCAAGATTTCTTGCTCTCACAGACCTGTAATTTCTTCTTTAAGAGGCTGCTCTGTCCTCCACTTGTTACCTGTATTAATGGCACCTGTTTGAACTTGTTATCAGTATAAAAGACACCTGTCCACAACCTCAAACAGTCACACTCCAAACTCCACTATGGCCAAGACCAAAGAGATGTCAAAGGACACCAGAAACAACATTGTAGACCTGCACCAGACTGGGAAGACTGAATCTGCAATAGGTAAGCAGCTTGGTTTGAAGAAATCAACTGTGGGAGCAATTATTAGGAAATGGGAGACATACAAGACCACTGATAATCTCCCTCGATCTGGGGCTCCACGCAAGATCTCACCCGTGGGGTCAAAATGATCACAAGAACGGTGAGCAAAAATCCCAGAACCACACAGGGGCAACCAGTGAATGACCTGCAGAGAGCTGATACCAAAGTAACAAAGCCTACCATCAGTAACACACTATGCCGCCAGGGACTCAAATCCTGCAGTGCCAGTACATGTCCAGGCCCGTCTGAAGTTTGCTAGAGAGCATTTGGATGATCCAGAAGAAGATAGGGAGAAAGTCATATGGTCAGATGAAACCAAAATAGAACTTTTTGGTAAAAACTCAACTCGTCGTGTTTGGAGGACAAAGAATGCTGTGTTGCATCCAAAGAACACCATACCTACTGTGAAGCATGGGGGTGGAAACATCATGCTTTGGGGCTGATTTTCTGCAAAGGGACCAGGACGACTGATCCGTGTAAAGGAAAGAATGAATGGGGCCATGTATCGTGAGATTTTGAGTGAAAACAAGGGCATTGAAGATGAAACGTGGCTGGGTCTTTCAGCATGACAATGATCCCAAATACACCGCCCGGGCAACGAAGGAGTGGCTTCGTAAGAAGTATTTCAAGGTCCTGGAGTGGCCTAGCCAGTCTCCAGATCTCAACCCCATAGAAAATCTTTGGAGGGAGTTGAAAGTCTGTGTTGCCCAGCAACAGCCCCAAAACATCACTGCTCTAGAGGAGATCTGCATGGATGAATGGGCCAAAATACCAGCAACAGTGTTAGAAAACCTTGTGAAGGCTTACAGAAAACGTTTGACCTCTGCCATTGCCAACAAAGGGTATATAACAAAGTATTGAGATAAACTTTTGTTATTGACCAAATACTTATTTTCCACCATCATTTGCAAATTAAAAATCCTACAATGTGATTTTCTGGATTTTTTTTTCTCATTTTGTCTGTCATAGTTAAAGTGTACCTATGATGAAAATTACAGGCCTCTCATCTTTTTAAGTGGGTGAACTTGCACAATTGGTGGCTGACTAAATACTTTTTTGCCCCCTGTATATAATAACCTAGATAACCCACCCTAGTCACACCCCGACCTAACCAACATAGAGAATAAAAAGCTCTCTATGGTCAGGGCGTGACATTAATCCATTTTAGAATAAGGCTGTAACGTAACAAATGTGGAAAAAGTCAAAGGGTCTGAATACCTCCGTTGTAGTGCACTCAAACAGTATACTACAATGATCTGTTGTCATACATATTATGAACCGACCCAAACATACTCCAGCCAGACTCATCCACTGTAATGTCTCCATCCAAAATGGCACCTTATTCACTATTTAGTGCATTATTTTTGACCAGGGCCCATAGGGCTATGGTGAAAAGTAGTGAACTATATAGAGAATAGGGTGCCATTTAGGAAGCATTCTATAGCATGTTTGGAGCAGCCACGCTTTGTGTGGTGTGTTTACACTTTGTGTGGTGTGTTGACTCTTCTCTGTGAAAACAAGATGTGCTCTGTAATTTAATTTGGCCATGAAATGTGACTGACTGTGTGTGAAGAATTGATTTAGGGGTAACATGCCTCCCCACTTCACTTCGCCCCACATGAATACCTCTCTGTCTTCTGTCTCACACACACACACACACACACACACACACGATACACACCCACACACTGATACACACACACACACCATATAATACACTCCTTCCGGCTCCCCATTCTCATAAAATGGGAGGGTGTTCCATGCATTGTGATTGGCTGTTGGCTGGCCATTGGCAGGAGTGGAGGAGACACACCCAGCTGACATGTGGATGTGATTAGACTATAGCACAGCTGTGATGTCATCTCAGACTGCCTCCTCCCACACACAGACACTAGCATCGTTCATCAGTCAAAACACACACACACACACACTATGAATATGCCTTAGTCTAGCATAAACAATGCGTATACCAAACACACCTTCCTAATATTGAGTTGCACCCCCCCCCCCTCCCCCCTTTTTGCCCTCACAACAGCCTCATATTGTCAGAGCATGGACTCTACAAGGTGTCGAAAGTGTTCCATAGCGATGCTGGCCCATGTTGACTCCAATGCTTCCCACAGTTGTTTCAAGTTGGTTGGATGTCTTTTGGGTGGTGGACCAGTCTTGTTTCACACGGGAAACTGATGAGCATGAAAACCCCAGCAGCGTTGCAGTTCTTGACACAAACCAGTGTGCCTGGCACCTACTACCATACCCAGTTCAAAGGCACTTAAATCTTTTGTCTTGCCCATTCACCCTCTGAATGGCACGCATACACAATCCATATCGCAGATGGATTAAAAATCCTTCTTTAACCTGTCTCCTCCCCTGCATCTACACTGGTTGAAGTGGATTTAACAAGTTACATCAATAATGGATCATAGCTTTCACCTGGTCAGTCCATGTCACAGAAAGAGCAGGTGTTCTTAATATTTCATATACTCAGTGTATAATGGAGCTTTCCAAACACAAGCACTGTATTCAAAACAATGAAAGACAGCATTCAACTGTCAACTTAAGCAACCATTACTCCCTAAATCTCCACAGACAGTCATCCTGTAAAACCATGGGTAAGGCACTCTTTAGACCACGTGTCAAACTAATTTCATGGAGAGCCCAGTGTCTGCTTGCTTTCGCTCCCCCCTTGTACATGATTGATGTATTGAGGTACTACTTAGTAAGGAACTTTCCTCACCTGGTTGTCTTTATTGCAAGGACAAAGCAAAACCCTGCAGCCACTAGGCCTTCCATTGAATGAGTTTGCCACCCCTGCTTTAGACTGGCTTTTTGCCATATTTAGGACTAAGCCATTTCATTAGTCCAGGCACAAAGGAATATCACACTTTTGACCCTAGACTAACTCCAATCACCTACTCTTAACCCCTGACTTCTGACCCTCTGGCTCAGTCACATCACTTTGAACTGTTATTCTGATTGATCAGAGCTCTTGCAGACGATGCTGCACCTCTCCTCAAAGCCCGCGGATGTCGCCGTTTCTCCACCATATCACCTCTCACTCTCTCTTCCTCCCCCTCTCGGTTCCCGTTCCCAGCCCTGCTCTCTCTCTCTCTCTCTCTCTCTCCACTCCCCCCATCTTTCTTCTATGGGCTACAGCACAAGTAGAAGAAAAAAATCCAGCTAAAAGCTTTTCCGGTCTGCTAGCCTTAATTTCCTCTAAAGACGTCTCTCGCAGAGAGGAGAGGAGGACGCACACAGGCAGACTGACAGACCAACGGTTGTAATTGCACCGGCGGTCACCGAGAAGACTAATCTTCACTCTTATCTTGTACTGAAGGATATGGTTTCTTTAGGAGAGGCATGAACCGCGGAGCAGTGCTTCTCGGCGGCCTGTGCCGGGAAATGTGTCCGCCGTGGGTGTGAGGGAGAGCGGAATGGTCTGCCTGGACGGAACGCACTGGTCTCGCACGGCCGCTCCAGTCTCCGGTATCCACGCGCTCCCGACTGCGCCAATCGAGCGCCGCTCGGTCCATAGCGGTGTGATTTGTTTCACGGACGGCCTCAAACACATTGGGCAGCCCACTTGTCTTTTATCGTTACATAATTGAAACTGAATGTATGTGTCGCTCCCGTAACACGGACTGATTCTCAGGCAGGGAGGCAGAGATGTGTGTGTGACACTGTGTGTGTGCGCCTGTGCTGGATCCAGGGGCAGGGCTGTCTGTCTGTCTGTAACCGATCTACCCGCCGAGTGGACCGAACTGGACTGTGCATTAATTGTACTAGTGCATAAATTAACCACGGGCCAGCCCAACGTGAACCCTGGGTGGAAACCCGAGTCCAACGGGCAATGAGGGGAACAGCTTTGCCTCTCTTTACTTCTCTGGCCCTCGGTCTGATCTTTTTGTGTTTCTGCCAGAAGCATCTGGAAAGGATAACACGGGGATCCATCCACTCCCCCAGAAAGTAGACTGGAGAATAAATCACATCCTGGATGGAGGAGCATCCTTACTTCTAGAAATGATGGATACAGTTGTCTCGAATTCCAGCTTCATGCTCATGGCCTACTGCTAATTTTAGAGGTGTAAATTATGGGATGGAAAACGGGGTTTTATTCTTTATAATAATAACCTACAACTGGAAGTGTTTGTTAAAGTTATTACACTGTTATTAATTACTTCCATTGTTGATTAGTTATTACTGTTTTTCATTTCTCTCATTTTGCCATTGGATTGGCAATGACCTATTCACCCTGGCCACCAATGCATGTAACTAAGGATAACTGGATAACTGTGGTCCTCGCCCTCCATCGATTTTAGGCCGAGTTGAAGGAATACAACATCCTTTTCCCTAACTCTGAAACCACAACAAGTTGAAATCACTAAGCCTCTGTGACATGTCCTTGTATCCAGGCAACGGAATGTGACTGTAACAACCTTCTCCCTTTCTCTAACTTCTAAACTCTGTTGAAACTACACATGCAGTGAAGATGTGTGCAGCCAGGTTCAGCAGCAGCAGTAGCGTCAACGGGGACCGGGATGAGACCACTACTAATGGACCCGGTACGGGCCCGGCCACCACATCCCGCATGCTGGACTGGTCCGAGGAGGGCACCCGCATCCTCCACAGCCTCGAGATTGGAACGGTCATGACCGTGTTCTACCAGAAGAAGTCCCAGCGACCGGAGAGGAGGACCTTCCAGATACGACAGGACACTAGACAGATAGCGTGGAGCCGCAACCCTGACAAGATAGAGGGAGAGAGTGAGTATAAGTCAACGTCCCAAATGGCACCCTATTCCCTATATAGTGTACTACTTTTGACCAGAGCCCATAGGGTTCTGCTCAAAAGTAATGCACTATATAGGGAATACGATGCAATTGGGGACACAACCTAAATGTTAGTGACAGTCGTGTACTACTTGTCTATTACATAGAACCTTGGCCTCATGTCTACACAACAACACACACCAGACAGGCACTATTTGCATCTCCCCTCAACTATCCCTCCCTCTGTCACTTACATCCTCTGTAACCATAACAACCAATGTGTCTGTCTCCAAGTCTTTCACTTTGTACTGTATAGTGTGTGCAGATTTTGTGGGATAAGCCTAGCAGCCTATCATGCTCTCCCATTGGCAGACTGCTGATATAAATAGAATGGAATAATAATGAATACATGGTCCTCTATGAGGGTGTGTTGTGCTGGCCCTGTCTGCTATAGCTTTCACTCCACTGTCACCGTTTGACAGCTAGGTCATGAACCTCTGACCCTCATTAGCTGTGACCCCTAGCTGTCAGCTGTCCAGTTACAGTAACTCCTCAGAGAACATGCTGGGGCCACATGGAGCCCTAAAGGTTGGCCAGTCACCACCCAGCCCTGTGCTTCCTGTCTGTTCTCCTTGGAGACTGGAGCTGTACAGAGCCAGGATGGTGGATCGAGTGGCAGTGGCATACTTAGCTGACTGGGATATTGTTTTGGTGGGAGGTAGGCTGAGCCATGGTTAGGTTATGTGTCTGGGCTGGGCGTGTATTATATTGTCTGGGCCTGGCTGTATTGTGTGGGATCTGTTCTGTACAGACTGAAAGAGGATCTATTATAATGTCTGTTAACCAGACAGGAGAGATAATAGACTTAGAATCCACAAAGAAAATGTTATCTTTGCATACAACTGGAGAGGAGTAGAAGATGCTCAACCAGCATGATTAAAAAAATCATATGGAAATAGGCGTGACTCTCACTCACAATTGAATACTTGATACTTTATTATCTACTTTGAGTTCTCTATACAGAAACCACATACTGTATATATACTCTACAGATATATGGTTGTCAAATAAAGCTGAAAGATTCAGGTTGTGACAAACATTGGTCTTGTTGACATGCATGCACACTAACACATAATCTGCATTTTTAATCTGCACCTCTCTTTCTCTCTCTCTCTCTCTCTCTCTCTCTCTCTCTCGCTCTCTCACACTCTTTCTCTTTCTGTCTCTCTCTCAGTAAAAGCTGTAGTGTGTAGGTGTGGTTTATAAACTATATATACAAAAGTATGTGGACCCCCCTTCGATTAGTGGAATTGACTATTTCAACCACACCCGTTGCTGACAGGTGTATAAATTCGAGCACACCACCATGCAATCTCCACAGACAAACATTGAAAGTAGAATGGCCTTACTGGAAAGCTCAGTGACTTTCAACTTGGCACTGTCATCGGATGCCACCTTTCCAACAAGTCAATTCATTTAACTTCTGCCCTGCTAGAGCTGCCCCAGTCAACTGTAAGTGCTGTTATTGTAAAGTGGAAACGTCTAGGAGCAACAATGGCTCAGCTGGGAAGTGGTAGGCCACCCACAGAACGGGACCGCTGTAGCGCGTAATGCATTCAAATTGTCAGTCCTTGGTTGCAACACTCACTACCGAGTTCCAAACTGCCTCTGGAAGCAATGTCAGCACAAGAGCTGTTCATCGGGCGCTTCATGAAATGGATTTCCATGGCCGAGCAGCCACACACAAGCCTAAGATCACCATGCGCAATGCTAAGCATCTGCTGGAGTGGTGTAAAGCTCACTGCCAGTGGACTCTTGAGCAGTGGAAACACGTTCTCTGGAGTGATGAATCACGCTTCACCATCTGGCAGTCCGACGGAAGAATCTGGGTTTGCCTGAATGCATAGTGCCAACTGTAATTTTTGGTGGAGGAGGATTAATGGTCTGGGGCTGTTTTTCTTTGTTCGGGCTAGGCCCCTTAGTTCCAGTGAAGGGAAATCTTAACGCTACATCATACAATGACATTTTAGACGATTCTGTGCTTCCATATTTGTGGCAACAGTTTGGGGAAGGCCCTTTCCTGTTTCAGCATGACAATGCCCCCATGCAGAAAGTGAGGTCCATACAGAAATGGTTTGTCAATATCGTTGTGGAAGAACTTGACTGGCCTGCACAGTGCCCTGACCTCAACCCCATCGATAACCTTTGGGATGAATTGGAACACAGACTGCAAGCCAGGCCTAATAGCCCAACACCAGTGCCTGACTTCACTAATCATTTTGTGACTGAATGGAAGCAAGTCCCTGCCGCAATGTTCCAACATCTAGTTGAAAGCCTTCCCAGAAGAGTGGATGCTGTTATAGCAGCAAAGAGGGACCAACTCCATATTAATGCCCATAATTTTGGAATGAGATGTTCAATGAGCGTCCACATACTTTTGGTCATGTTGTGTATCTGATAGTAGCCACACACACTGACAGTATCTTGTGGTTTTGCTTGAGTACCTTGTTAATCATTCATGATCATAAACCATATTATGCTCAGAACATAATCTATTGTTAGCTATCTTGGTGTGTGTGTTTGCTACTGTGCTGCTATATTCCACTAGCTGGCCATCTCAAGTCTTTCTCCTTCTTACACACGCACTCACACACACGCACTCATAATTCGACCCACCCCCACCCCGGACCCCACTCCTCCTCTTTACAAACATATTCCTCCATAACCCTACAACCCCCCCATAGGGAGTAACATTCCTGGAACTGTGTCTCCACTTCTCTATTCAGCTCTCCAACGCTCTCTCCTTTCCCCTGCTCTCCCTCCCTCCCTTTCTCCTTTCCCCTGCTCTCCCTCCCTCACTTTCTCCTTCCCTCTGCTCTCCCTCCCACCCTTTCTCCTTTCCCCTATTCTCCCTCCCTCACTTTCTCCTTCCCTCTGCTACCCCTCCCCCTCCTTTCTCCGGCTCTCCCTCCCTCCCACACTCTTCCCTGCCCTCTGTTATCCCTCCCTCCTTCTCTCCTTTCCCCTGCTCTCGTTGTCTCATTCCCCCTGCTCTCCCTCCTTCCCTCTCTCCTTCCCCTTACTCTTCCTTACTCGCTACCTCGCCTCACCTGCTCTCCATCACTCTCTCCTTTCCCCTGCTCTCCCTTCCTCACTATCTACCTCTCTAGTCCATCCCTTGCTACTTCAGTTTTTACCACCCCCAGTTTTCCATCTGTTACTCCCTCTCCCTGTTCTCCCACTATCAATCTCCCAGGTCTTTTCCAACTAGCTCTCTCTCCTTCCTAGCTCTCCCTTGTCTTTCATCACTTATCTTCTCTTTTACTTGTTTAAAGTTGAACCCTTGATGCTCAACTTCATGCTTTTCCACCTACCATTTTCATGCCACTCCCTCCTTTCTAATTTTTGTCTTTCTTTCTCTTGGTTATTTTCTTTTAGAGTCAGTCTTACGTCCTGTACCAGTCCCCCTTTCTCCTTTGTCGTTTAGTTTATTCTCTCTCTCTCCTTCACTTTCTTTTCCCTTGAACATCTATCTGTTTCTATCTTTCCTTTCACCTCCCCCTCTCCTCTCCTCTTCAGCCTCTTTTGTTTCCTTTGTTTTCATTACAGTCCCTCTTTCTCTACCGCCGTTTTAAAACAACATTAATACGGTGTCTGTTTCTTTGTATGTCTTGAGGGAGACCTGTGTGATGTCTGTTTACAGAGGTTACCAGTGCTGTAGCTGTGAGCTCTGTCGCAAACACACACACACACACACACACACACACACACACACACACACACCAGCCTCAGTATCACTAGTAGTATCACTCTTGAGTGGCAGGAAGTGCTGGTTAGCAGGGAGCTCTTCACTTCCTGCTTCAGACTGAAGTACTGAGCTCAGGAAAACAAAGGCCCCGGTGTCACTCTCTGTAAAAGGAATGGAGACTGGGAGATGGTATGTGTGTGTGTGTGTTTACAAGACAGTGTGTATGAACCATTCATTTGAATGATTTTATCAGCCCCCACCCCCTTCTGTCAGTGCCACTGTGTAGCTGTTCTAACGTGATTATTACGTCAATGCAACAGTACCAAGCATTCACATTTCACCCTGTTTGCTCACCTTCTCTGGAATATCCAAATCATACAGGAGGAATCCCAAATGGTACTCTATTCCCTATTAAGTGCACTACTTTTGACCGGGGCTCATAGGGCTCTGGTCAAAAGTAGTGCACTATATAGACAGGTTGGTTGTTTAGCAACAAAACCGATGTGTGCGCAGCTATGGGGTAAAACACACAGGGTTGGTTTAGATTGTTGACAACATGTAAACTATATTTAGTCTCCAAATGTTTATTGAAAATATAAATACATTTGCACAATGAGCACTTTTTGTCTCTCAAATGCATCGTTGCAGTTGGTTAGCGAGCTAGCGAATTTTAGCCATATTAGCATAGACGTGACATCAGTCAAAACACCTCTAAACAAGACATGGTTTCAAAAACAAGACACAACCAGCTGAAACAAGCCACCTATGATTCCCCACATGGAAGCTTCTTGTCATTGTTGCTAGGTATCTGACAAATCAGAATCATGACAAAGTCTTCTGGCCCTATCCATGCGCGCATCATTTTCCACACAATTAAAGACATTCCAGTCACGTCTCATTCTAGAACAGTGTGTTACAGGTCAGAAAGTTGGAATGATCTCTCTCTGGCTGGTTGTTGATGTTAGTTTAACTTTGACCACATAACATGTACCACGTGGTACCAATGAGAACCACGTCATTAAAGCCACCCAATGTCACGGCAAAGCTAAGAAAAGACAGAACATTTTGTACAATGAAACGATATAGACGAGTCATCATATCAATAGAAATTCCCATGACCTTCTGAGGTTATTATTCAGTATAGAAGACATTTGATTAGTCATGGCACCTCCCCACAGTGGAGGTGCCATAATACCCATAAAACCTAGCGGTCAAACAGGGAAATGGTTCCAATCGTTTTTCCACCATTCATTTTTCCGATAAGGAATTTTAGAAACATTTAAAATAAGGGCTGTGTTTTGTGTAGACTTACCCTGGTGTGACATTTTGATAACTATGTAAATCTCTCTAGGATAAAGTGACTTTTATCAATATATTCGGCTCCATTTACTCTCAGATTTGAACATGCTAATTAGCATCAAAGTAGACATCATGCAAGTTTACAAATCCCTGCAAGCTCCTGCATGTCATCTCTAACGGACACCTTTGCTAGTAGGTATTGTTCCTGCTCGTCACCTCTAACTGACACCTTTGCTAACAGGTATTGTTCCTGCTCGTCATCTCTAGCTGACACCTTTGCTAACAGGTATTGTTCCTGCTCGTCATCTCTAACTGACACCTTTGCTAACAGGTATTGTTCCTGCTCGTCATCTCTAACTGACACCTTTGCTAACAGGTATTGTTCCTGCTCGTCACCTCTAACTGACACCTTTGCTAACAGGTATTGTGTCAATGTACAACAGTTCACAGAATTTTCAATTTAATGACATTTTGCCAATTTTTTCATTACTAAATTTAGTTAATAGTTCACACAGAGATTTTTACCTTTGCCTCGTCCAGATCATCATGCATTTGTACTATGATAGCCACATTAGCAGCTAATTAGCATTTTATTTTGAAGGGGGAAATATATTGATAAAAGTCACCTTGTCCTAGAGAGATTTACACAGTTATCAAAATGTCACTCCAGGGTAAGGCTACACGAAACACAGCCCTTCTTTTAAGTGTTTCTAAAAATCCCTATGGGAAACATTACCGGTGGAAAAACGATTGGAACCATTTCCTTGTTTTATGGGTATTATGACTCATACAATGGTACTCTATAGAGGTCATTGTAGGTGTATTTACTGCAGATCTATAGACTCTTGTTGGTCTTTCTTCTTCAAGAGAGAAGTGTGTGTGTGTTAGAGAGAGAGAGAGATAGGGAGATGTGAGAAGAGGAGTGTGTGTCTTAATCACAGTCTGGACCAGGATGAAAGAACTCAGAGGGAGGGAATACTGTTTTGTGTGTTTGTGGTGAGTGTGGTGCAAAATCCCAGTAAGCATGAGAAAGCCAGGCTGTATTAACTAACATGGTTATGGTGAGCCAAGCGTGACTCTTGGCTGGGAGGCCGATACACCTTATTGTCCCAGACAAACACACAAAAACATACACACACACATACACACACATACACCCACACACAGACCGATACGCCTTATTGTCCCAGACACACACACAAAAACATACACACACACATACACCCACACACAGACCGATACGCCTTATTGCCTCAGACTCACACACACACACACACACACACACACACACACACACACACACACACACACACACACACACACACACACACACACACATAGACAGACACATACACACACATACATACACACACATACACACCGATACACCTTATTGCCTCAAACACACACACACACACACACACACACACACACACACACACACACACACACACACACACACACACACATAGACAGACACATACACACACATACATACACACACATACACACACCGATACACCGTATTGTCTCAAACTCACACTCACACACACACACACACACACACACACACCGATACGCCTTATTGTCCAGCATCCAGAGTAAATGTCAAAAGCAATAAAGAGGGACTCAGAGCGAATAGTGACCCCAGTATTGTTTATTTATTTAAGAGTCCGTTTGGACAGATATTATGTTGCGTCCAGAATGGCACCTTTTCCCCTAATTAGTGCACTACTTTTGACCAGAGCCATATGGAAAGATGGCGCCGAAGAACATGGCTGATGTTTTACATTCTCCCAACCAATTGTGCTATTTTGTTAGTTTTGTAGCGTTTTGTGTAACTTGTGTTTTTGCTTATTGTGTACATAATGTTGCTGCAATCGTCTCTTATGACTGAAAATAACTTCTGGACATCAGAACTGCGATTACTTACCGCGGACTGGAATAAACTTTTTCCTTTAACGAGTCCGATGAGAAGGATATCCTGCTGTCACTGGAACAGGCCACGATCCACGCCTTTTGCGTGAAGAAAAGATGCAGGAAAAGGGGCCACAGATTGGGCAGCCTTCTAAGAATCCGTTGGCGAGCGAGTAAACTCCCACTGCTATCCCTTCTTCTTGCAAACGTGCAATCATTGGAAAATAAAATTGATGACCTACGATTAAGATGATCCTACCAACGGGACATTAAAAACTGTATTTCAATTTACCACCACAAACCGATGCTGGCACTAAGACCGCTCTCAACCAACTCTATAAGGCCATAAGCAAAGAAGAAAATGCTCACCCACAAGCGGTGCTCCTAGTGGCCGGGGACTTTAATGCAGTCAAACTTAAATCAGTTTTACCACATTTTACCAGCATGTCACATGTGTAACCAGAGGGAAAAAAACTCTCGACCTCCTTTACTCCACACACAGAGATGCATACAAAGCTCTCCCCTGCCCTCCATTTAGCAAATCTGACCATAATTCTATCCTCCTGATTCCTGCTTACACGCAAAAACTAAAGCAGGAAGTACCAGTGACTGGCTCAATACGGAAGTGGTCAGATGACGTGGATGCTACACTACAGGACTGTTTTGCTAGCACAGACTTGATTCATCCAATGGCATTGAGGAGTACACCACCTCAGTCATCGGCTTCATCAATAAGTGCATTGCCGCCGTCGTCCCCACAGTGACTGTACGCACATATGTCAACCAGAAGCCATGGATTACAGGCAATATCTGCATTGAGCTAAAGGCTAGAGCTGCCGCTTTCAAGGAGCGGGAGACTGATCCGGACACTTATAAGAAATCCCGCTTTGCCCTCAGACGAACCATCAAGGAAGCAAAGCGTCAATACAGGATTAAGATTGAATCCTACTACACTGGCTCTGACGCTCGTCGGCTGTGGGAGGGCTTGAAAACTATTACGGACTACTCATGTGCTCGCTTCGAAGCAAGCAACACCGAAGTATGCATGAGAGCGCCAGCTGTTCCCAATGACAGTGTGATAACGCTCTCGGTAGCTGATGTGAACAAAACCTTTAAACAGGTCAACATTCACAAAGCCGCGGGGCCAGACGGATTACCAGGATGTGTACTCAAAGCGTGCGCAGACCAACTGGCAAGTGTCTTCACTGAGATTTTCAACGTCTCCCTGACCGAGTCTGTAATACCTACATGTTTCAAGCAGACCCCCATAGTCCCTGTGCCCAAGGAAGCGAAGGTAACCTGACTAAATGATTACTCCCCCGTGGCACTCACATCAGTAGCCGTGAAGTGCTTTGAAGGCTGGTAATGGCTCACATGGCCCACTGACTACACAACAGTGGTAGGCTTGATCACCAACAACGATCAGACGGCCTATAGGGAGGGAGTCAGAGAACTGGCAGTGTGGTGCCAGGACAACAACCTCTCCCTCAATGTGAGCAAGACAAAGGAGCTGATCGTGGACTACAGGAAAAGGCGGGCCAAACAGGCCCCCATTAACATCGATGGGGCTGTAGTGGAGCGGGTCGAGAGTTTCAAGTTCCTTGGTGTCCACATCACCAACGAACTATCATGGTCCAAACATACCAAGACAGTCGTGAAGAGGGCACGACATATCCTTTTCACCCTCAGGAGACTGAAAAGATTTGGCATGGGTCCCCAGATCCTCAAAAGCTTCTACAGCTGCCCCATCGAGAGCATCCTGACCAGTTGTATCAACGCCTGGTATGGCAACTGCTTGGCATCTGACCGTAAGTCGCGACAGAGGATAGTGCGAACAGCCCAGTACATCACTGAGGCCAAGCTCCCTGCCATCCAGGACCTATACAATAGGCGGTGTCAGAGGAAAGCCCATAACATTGTCAGAGACTCCAGTCACCCAAGTTATAGACTGTTTTCTCTGCTACCGCACGGCAAGCGGTACCGGAGCGCCAAGTCTAGGACCAAAAGCCTCCTCAACAGCTTCTACCCCCAAGCCATAAGACTGCTGAACAATAAATAAAATCACCACCGGACAATTTCCTTTTGCTACTTGCTGTTTATTTTCTATGCATAGTCACTTCACCCCACCTCCATGTACAAATTACCTCAACTAACTAAATAGCCCATCCAACTACCTCATCCCCATACTGTTATTTATTTATTTTGCTCCATTGCACCCCAGTATCTCTACTTGCACATTCATCCTCTGCACATTTATCACTCCAGTGTACCCCCACACACTAACTCGGTACCGGTGCCCCCTGTATATAGCCTCGTTATTGTTATTCTTATTGTGTGACTTTTTACTTGTTACTCTTTTAATTTTTACTTGGTAAATACAGTATTTTCTTAACTCTTCTTGAACTGCACTCTTGTAAGTAAGCATTTCACGGTAAAGTGCTTTTCTGTCTCAGAGCCAGACCAGTCTCCCATCTAAGGTCATCCAGAGTTGCTTCACAGCATTGTATTCAGAACACACACACACACACACACACACACACACACACACACACACACACACACACACACACACACACACACACACACACATACAGTAATGGTCAGGACAGCCTTCCCACCACCACCACCACCTCAGCTCTCTTGCCACGTATTTTAGTCTACCCTCTCTGACATTGAGCACTGAACAGCAGCCTATTTCCTACACTTATTTTGACCGGAGCCTTGTGAGCCCATTTGGGACGCAGACATCAACTGACTGACTGTTGTAACCAGCTGGAGATATTCTCTTCCCTCAGATGATCATCTTAGTCTCTTAATCTGGTGCCAAACCTTTCCTCTGATCTATCATCTGCACATACAGCAGACCCAGATAGAAACCAGATTTCCTCTGACTGAATGGTGGACTGTAGACTGTAGACTGTATGGTAGACTGCAGACTGTATAGTAGACTGTATATTGTAGACTGTAGACTGTATGGTAGATTGTAAACTGTATGGTAGACTGTAGACTGTAGCCTGTAAACTGTATGGTAGACTGTAAACTATACAGTAGACTGTAGACTGTTTGGTGGACTGTAGACTCTATGGTTGGCTGTATAATGGACAGGGGACTGTAGACTGTGGTGCACTGTAGACTGTATGGTAGACAGTAGACTGTATAGTAGGCTATAGACTGCAGACTGTAGACTGTGTGGTAGACTGTAGACTGTTTGGTAGACTGTAGAGTGTATGGTAGACTGTAGACTGTACGGTATACTGTAGACTGTATGGTAAACTGTAAATTATGGTAGATTGTACAGTAAACTGTAGACTGCATGGCAGACTGTAGACTGTATAGTAGAATGTAGACTGTATGGTAGACTGTACGGTACACTGTGGACTGTAGACTGTTCAGTATACTGTAGAGTGTAGACTATACTGTAGACATGATGATATGGAAACATACTTGATATACTTTTAAATGACTAAAACCAAATCAAGACTGTGTAGAAAGGTAACGGACCTATATTCTTACTGTTTTTTTTACTGTCCAGCTCGCTAATAATCACTGTGCACAGTCAATTGACCTTTTCTCATAAGGTTTCTTGACTGTACAGCTCACTACTAATTACTAGACACTCAGGGAGCATTGGAAATTGCAAAAAGGATGGATAGAGGATTACTATTATTAGCAAATTATGACGGCAAGGAATATAACCAATTTTCATTGCGGCCCTCCGGACCTCGTTGAAGACCAAATGCGGCCCCCGAGGTAAAATGAGTTGGACACCCCTGCTGTAGACTGAATGGTAGACTGTAGACCACATGAAAAGTCATTCCACGGAGGGACAAGTATCTGCGGGTTTTCGCTCCTTCCTTGTACTTGATTGATGATTTAAGGTCACTAATTAGTAAGCAACTCCCCACACCTGGTTGTCTAGGGCTTAATTGAAAGGAAAAACCCAAAACCTGCAGACACTAGGCACTCCATGGAAAAACTGAGGCTAGGAAACACTGTCACCACCGATAAATCCGCCATAATTGAGAATTTCAATAAGCATTTCTCTACGGCTGGCCATGTTTCCACCTGGCTACCCCTACCCCGGTCAACAGCCCTGCACCCCCCACAGCAACTTGCCCAAGCCTCCCCATTTCTCCTTCACCCAAATCCAGATAGCTGATGTTCTGAAAGAGCTGCAAAATCTGGACCCCTACAAATCAGCCGGGCTAGACAATCTGGAGCCTTTCTTTCTAGAATTATCCGCCAAAATTGTTGCAACCCCTATTACTAGCCTGTTCAACCTCTCTTTCGTATCGTCTGAGATCCACATAGATTGGAAAGCTGCTGCGATCATCCCCCTCTTCAAAGGGGGGACACTCTTGACCCAAACTGCTACAGAGCTATATCTATCCTACCCTGCCTTTCTAAGGTCTTTGAAAGCCAAGTTAACAAACAGATCACCGATCATTTTGAATCCCATCGTACCTTCTCCGCTATGCAATCTGGTTTCAAAGCTTGTCATGGGTGCACCTCAGCCACACTCAAGGTCATAAACGATATCATAACTGCCATCGATAAGAGACAATACTGTGCAGCTGTATTCATCGACCTGGCCAAGGTTTTCGACTCTGTCAATCCCCACATTCTTATCGGCAGACTCAACAGCCTTGGTTTCTCAAATGACTGCCTCGCCTGTTTCACCAACTACTTCTCAGACAGAGTTCAGTGTGTCAAATTGGAGGGCCTATTGTCCGGACCTCTGGCAGTCTCTGTGGGGGTTAAATTCTGAGGCCGACTCTCTTCTCTGTAAACATCAATGATGTTGCTCTTGCTGCTGGTGATTCTTTGATCCACCTCTACGCAGACAACACCATTCTGTATACTTTTGGCCCTTCTTTGGACACTGTGTTAACTAACCTCCAGATGAGTTTCAATGCCATACAACTCTCCTTCCGAGGAGAGTTGTATGGTTGTATAGTTGTATAGTAAAAATAAATGCATGCTCTTCAACCAATTGCTGCCCGCACTTGCCCGCCCGTCCAGCATCACTACTCTGGACGGTTCTGACTTAGAATATGTGGATAACTACAAATACCTATGTGTCTGGTTAGACTGTAAACTCTCCTTCCAGACTCACATTAAGCATCTCCAATCCAAAATTAAATCTAGAATCAGCGTCCTATTTCGCAACAAAGCATCCTTCACTCATGCTGCCAAACATACCCTCGTAAAACTGACTATTCTACCGATCCTTGACTTCGGTGATGTCATTGACAAATTAGCCTCCAACACTCTACTCAGCAAATTGGATGCAGTCTATCACAGTGCCATCCGTTTTGTCACCAAGCGCCATATACTACCTACCACTGCGACCTGTATGCTCTCGTTGGCTGGCCCTCGCTTCATATTCGTCGCCAAACCCAATGGCTCCAGGTCATCTATAAGTCTTTGCTAGGTAAACCCCTGCCTTATCTCAGCTCACTGGTCACCATAGCAGCACCCACTCTTAGCACGTGCTCCAGCAGGTATATTTCACTGGTCACCCCCAAAGCCAATTCCTCTTTTGGCTGCCTTTCCTTCCAGTTCTCTGCTGCCAATGACTGGAACAAACTGCAAAAATCACTGAAGCTGGAGACTCTATCCCTCACTAATTTTAACCACCAGCTGTCAGAGCAGCTCACAGATCACTGCACCTGTACAAAGCCCATCTGTAAATAGCCCATCCAACTACCTCATCCCCATACGGGTATTTATTTTTTGCTCCTTTGCACCCCAGTATCTCTACTTGCACAGTCATCTTCTGCACATCTATCACTCCAGTGTTTAATTGCTATATTGTAATTATTTCGCCACTATGGCCTATTTATTGCCTTACCTCCCTTATCTTTCCTCATTTGTACATACTGTATATATACCTTTTCTATTGTATTATTGACTGTATGTTTGTTTATTCCATGTCTAACTCTGTGTTGTTGTTTGTGTCGCACTGCTTTGCTTTATATTGACCAAGTCGCAGTTTATAAATTAGAACTTGTTCTCAACTAGCTTACCTGGTTAAATAAAGGTGAAAAAAATAAATAAATACAAACTTTGACACCCCTGCTGTAGACTGTATGGTAGACTGTAGACTAGATGTATGGGAATGCTTACACCTGCTGCTGTGTAGAACAGTGGTTGGCCTGCTCTGCAGCTAAAGATGGATGTGTGTGTTTGTGTGGTACTATGGAACTATGCTTTCCTCACATGCACACAACTCTCCTCCATGTTGCTTCTCTCTCTCTCTGTCCTTCACCCTCTCGTCCATACCCTTATCTCTCCCTGTCTATCCTTCTCTCTCTCTCTGTCCTTCACCCTCTCCTCCCCTACCCTTATCTCCCCGTCTATCCTTCTCTCTCTCTGTCCTTCACCCTCTCTTCCCCTACCCTTATCTCTCCCTGTCCATCCTTCTCTCTCTCTCTGTCCTTCACCCTCTCTTCCCCTACCCTTATCTCTCCCTGTCTATCCTTCTCTCTCTCTCTGTCCTTCACCCTCTCTTCCCCTACCCTTATCTCTCCCTGTCTATCCTTCTCTCTCTCTCTGTCCATCACCCTCTCTCCCCTACCCTTATCTCTCCCTGTCTATCCTTCTCTCTCTCTGTCCTTCACCCTCTCTTTCCCCACCCTTATCTCTCCCTGTCCATCCTTCTCTCTCTCTGTCCTTCACCCTCTCTTCCCCTACCCTTATCTCTCCCTGTCTATCCTTCTCTCTCTGTCCTTCACCATCTCTTTCCCTACCCTTCTCTCCCTGTCTATCCTTCTCTCTCTCTCTGTCCTTCACCCTCTCTTCCCCTACCCTTATCTCTCCCTGTCTATCCTTCTCTCTCTCTCTGTCCTTCACCCTCTCTTCCTCTACCCTTATCTCTCCCTGTCTATCCTTCTCTCTCTCTCTGTCCTTCACCCTCTCTTCCCCTACTCTTATCTCTCCCTGTCTATCCTTCTCTCTCTCTCTGTCCTTCACCCTCTCTTCCCCTACCCTTATCTCTCCCTGTCTATCCTTCTCTCTCTCTCTGTCCTTCACCCTCTCTTCCCCTATCCTTATCTCTCCCTGTCTATCCTTCTCTCTCTCTCCCTCTCACTGTTCTCGTCTCTCTTTCCTTCTCCCTGGTTGCGTCCCAAATGCTTCCCTATTCCCTATATAGTGCACCATTTTTGACCAGTCCACTATATAGGGAATAGGGTGCCATGTGGTTAACACACCCTCTTTCCTCTTGTTATTTCTCCACGTCTTTCTCCTTCTCTCCCGTGCCCTCTCTCTTCTCTCTCCCCTTCTCTCCTCTCTTACTCTCGCTATCTCTCCCCATCGCTCTCTTTCTCTCTCTCCCCCTCATGCCTTCTCTATCTCCCCTTTTCCTTCCTTCTGTTGCTCGCTCTCTAACTCACTCTCTCTCTCTCTCTGGAAGCCATAGTGAGGTGTGGTGTGTTTACATTCGTATCTCAGGAGAAATATTCAGCTTTATGACTTTTCTCTCAGCCCTGCTGTATGTGTGTGTGTGTGTGTGTGTGTGTGTGTGTGTGTGTGTGTGTGTGTGTGTGTGTGTGTGTGTGTGTGTGTGTGTGTGTGTGTGTGTGTGTGTGTGTCTGTTTCTTAAGTGTGTGCACATCTTATAAAGAAGCTTTCAAATCTCTCTTTCTATTTTGACTGTGTGTGTATAAATCTGTTCAAGTGTGTTTGTGCTAACTCTGTGCACCCAAGTGTCTGGCTGGCTGTGTTTGTGCTAACTCTGTGCACCCAAGTGTCTGGCTGGCTGTGTTTGTGCTAACTCTGTGCACCCAAGTGTCTGGCTGGCTGTGTTTGTGCTAACTCTGTGCACCCAAGTGTCTGGCTGGCTGTGTTTGTGCTAACTCTGTGCACCCAAGTGTCTGGCTGGCTGTGTTTGTGCTAACTCTGTGCACCCAAGTGTCTGGCTGGCTGTGTTTGTGCTAACTCTGTGCACCCAAGTGTCTGGCTGGCTGTGTTTGTGCTAACTCTGTGCACCCAAGTGTCTGGCTGGCTGTGTTTGTGCTAACTCTGTGCACCCAAGTGTCTGGCTGGCTGTGTTTGTGCTAACTCTGTGCACCCAAGTGTCTGGCTGGCTGTGTTTGTGCTAACTCTGTGCACCCAAGTGTCTGGCTGGCTGTGTTTGTGCTAACTCTGTGCACCCAAGTGTCTGGCTGGCTGTGTTTGTGCTAACTCTGTGCACCCAAGTGTCTGGCTGGCTGTGTTTGTGCTAACTCTGTGCACCCAAGTGTCTGGCTGGCTGTGTTTGTGCTAACTCTGTGCACCCAAGTGTCTGGCTGGCTGTGTTTGTGCTAACTCTGTGCACCCAAGTGTCTGGCTGGCTGTGTTTGTGCTAACTCTGTGCACCCAAGTGTCTGGCTGGCTGTGTTTGTGCTAACTCTGTGCACCCAAGTGTCTGGCTGGCTGTGTTTGTGCTAACTCTGTGCACCCAAGTGTCTGGCTGGCTGTGTTTGTGCTAACTCTGTGCACCCAAGTGTCTGGCTGGCTGTGTTTGTGCTAACTCTGTGCACCCAAGTGTCTGGCTGGTTGTGTTTGTGCTAACTCTGTGCACCCAAGTGTCTGGCTGGCTGTGTTTGTGCTAACTCTGTGCACCCAAGTGTCTGGCTGGCTGTGTTTGTGCTAACTCTGTGCACCCAAGTGTCTGGTTGGCTGTGTTTGTGTGTTTAGTTTGCTCAAGACATCTGCTAAGTCAATGAGATTTGTTTTCCTTGTTGGTGTGGCCAGTGTTTGTGTGTGCGGGACTGTGTATCTACCATTCATTCCAAATATTTTAAAATGCCCCCCTCCGCTGTCATTACCATTGTGTAGCTATTATAACATCATTATTGGTTTGCTTTGAACAATTTTGGCGTGGAGGGAGTTGGGGTGCAGTGTGTCTGTCTACGTGTGTGTTGACTAACATTGTTTTCCTCTCTCACTCTAGTTGATATCAGGGAGATCAGGGAGCTGCGGTTGGGTAAAGGTTCCCGGGACTTTGAGCGTTATCCAGAGGAGGCTCGTAAATTAGACTCCGCCCACTGCTTCATCGTGCTCTACGGACTGGAGTTCCGCCTCAAAACACTCAGTGTGGCCGGTCAGTGTGTGTGTGTGTGTGTGTGTGTGTGTGTGTGTGTGTGTGTGTGTGTGTGTGTGTGTGTGTGTGTGTGTGTGTGTGTGTGTGTGTGTGTGTGTGTGTGTGTGTGTGTGTGTGTGCTTTCTCTGTTGCTCGATGGTTCTCCAAATGTTCTCCATTGCATCTGTTAGTGATATTCTGGGAGGGTAAGGCGTTGGCTGGAAGATAATATTTCTATATTTGTAATAATGCCATGCTACAATAGCTCCTGTTGTACAAGGCAGTGGTGCCAGCATTACACTGCATAAAGCTCACTTCTCAGCACTTCGTTAACATTTTGTCAACATTTCTATTCTACCCCCATTTTATTTTCTCCATGCCCACTCTCACTCCTCTCGCTCTCTGTCCCTGTCTCACTCTTTCTCTGTCTGCCTTTCTCCCTCTCTCCCCCTCTCTATCTCTGTCTCCCTCCTTCTCCCCCTCTCTATCTCTGTCTCTCTCCCTCTCTCCCCCTCTCTATCTCTGTCTCCCTCCTTCTCCCCCTCTCTATCTCTGTCTCTCTCCCTCTCTCCCCCTCTCTATCTCTGTCTCTCTCCCTCTCCCCCTCTCTGTCTCTGTCTCTCTCCCTCTCCCCCTCTCTATCTCTGTCTCTCTCCCTCTCCCCCTCTCTATCTCTGTCTCTCTCCCTGTCCCCCTCTCTATCTCTGTCTCCCTCCCTCTCCCCCTCTCTATCTCTGTCTCCCTCCCTCTCCCCCTCTCTGTCTCTGTCTCTCTCCCTCTCCCCCTCTCTATCTCTGTCTCTCTCCCTGTCCCCCTCTCTATTTCTGTCTCTCTCCCTCTCCCCCTCTCTGTCTCTGTCTCTCTCCCTCTCCCCCTCTCTATCTCTGTCTCTCTCCCTCTCCCCCTCTCTATCTCTGTCTCCCTCCCTCTCCCCCTCTCTGTCTCTCTCCCTCTCTCCCCCTTTCTATCTCTGTCTCTCTCCCTCTCCCCCTCTCTATCTCTGTCTCTCTCCCTCTCCCCCTCTCTGTCTCTGTCTCTCTCCCTCTCCCCCTCTCTATCTCTGTCTCTCTCCCTCTCCCCCTCTCTATCTCTGTCTCTCTCCCTCTCCCCCTCTCTATCTCTGTCTCTCTCCCTCTCCCCCTCTCTGTCTCTGTCTCTCTCCCTCTCCCCCTCTCTATCTCTGTCTCTCTCCCTCTCCCCCTCTCTATCTCTGTCTCTCTCCCTGTCCCCCTCTCTATCTCTGTCTCCCTCCCTCTCCCCCTCTCTATCTCTGTCTCCCTCCCTCTCCCCCTCTCTGTCTCTGTCTCTCTCCCTCTCCCCCTCTCTATCTCTGTCTCTCTCCCTGTCCCCCTCTCTATCTCTGTCTCTCTCCCTCTCCCCCTCTCTATCTCTGTCTCTCTCCCTCTCCCCCTCTCTATCTCTGTCTCTCTCCCTCTCCCCCTCTCTGTCTCTGTCTCTCTCCCTCTCCCCCTCTCTATCTCTGTCTCTCTCCCTCTCCCCCTCTCTATCTCTGTCTCTCTCCCTGTCCCCCTCTCTATCTCTGTCTCCCTCCCTCTCCCCCTCTCTATCTCTGTCTCCCTCCCTCTCCCCCTCTCTGTCTCTGTCTCTCTCCCTCTCCCCCTCTCTATCTCTGTCTCTCTCCCTGTCCCCCTCTCTATTTCTGTCTCTCTCCCTCTCCCCCTCTCTGTCTCTGTCTCTCTCCCTCTCCCCCTCTCTATCTCTGTCTCTCTCCCTCTCCCCCTCTCTATCTCTGTCTCTCTCCCTCTCCCCCTCTCTGTCTCTGTCTCTCTCCCTCTCCCCCTCTCTATCTCTGTCTCTCTCCCTCTCTCCCCCTCTCTGTCTCTGTCTCTCTCCAACCCCACCTCTCTCTCTCGCTCTTTCTCTCTCTGTCTCTCTCCAGCCTTCAGTGAGGAGGAGGTCAATATGTGGATCACTGGAATCAACTGGCTGATGATGGATACTCAGAGAGCCTCAGCACCACAACAGATAGACCGGTATGTATATTTGTGTGTGTGTGTGTGTGTGTGTGTGTGTGTGTGTGTCTGAGTGAGTAAGAGAGAGAACGGGGGAGAGGGAGAGGAGTGTGTGTGTTTGTGTGTGAGAGAGAGATATGTGAGGAGAGGAGTGTGTGCCTTTATGACAGTATGAATCAGGTGTCTGTGGTGTTTAACAGGCCCCTGTTTGTAGTAATATTAATATCCCGGTAGCATCATCCATTACTACTATAACACACATAGGAGAGAGGGGACATGGGTTGGAGAGAGCAATAATATTTGTGTTGGTTGAAAATAATTATTCTGGGTAAATGTGTGGGGCAGTGTTCCTATATTCCATGGTTTGTGGAAGAAAACTCAACAACAGTGCTGTTGTGGGAGAGAGGAACTTCAGTATTGTACATATGATCCGTTTTATGACTATTTTGTTTACAAATGTCAACAACTTGGTCACAGTCAAGGAAGTGACATACAGTGTCTCAATTATTTTGTGTTGTAGGCTTTGGGTCACATTACTATTTAATGTTTTCACAAATATAGTCACAATTTAAAGTTAGACTAAGTCAATGTTAAACCCCGTGGCTGGTGGCTTTTAAAAGAATCCGCTGTGCTCAACACAGCCACTCAACATTTGTCTTTCCATCTCATACTGAACTATCTCTCTTCTCTCTATTTCTGTATATCCTCCCTCCCTCCCTCCAGGTGGCTGAGGAGACAATTTGAGGTGATGGACAGGAATCGTGAGGGAAGGTGGGTCAGACGTCAATACCATATCAACATTGTTGTTACACCCAGCCAGAACCCTGGGATACACACACAATGGTCACTCTGCTAGCCGGTGGAATAGTGGGGGAAATCCACACCAAACATTATAAAATAATAATACCCCTCCCAACCCCAACCCCTCCCCCAGCTCCAGTCCTAGCTCCATCCCAAGCTCCAGGCCCAGCTCTAACCCCAGCTCCAGGTTTAGCTCCAGGCCTAGTTCCAGCCCTAACCCCATCCCCAGCTCTAACCCCAACCCTAGATCCAGCTTTAACCCCAGCTCCAGCCCTAGCTCCAACTCTAACCCCAGCTCCATCCCTAGCTCCAACTCTAACCCCAGCTCTAGCCCTAGCTCCAGCTCCAGCTCTAACCCTAACTCCAGCCCTAGCTCCAACTCTAACCCTAGTCCAGCCCTAGCTCCAGCTCTAACCCTAACTCCAGCCTTAGCTCCAGCTCTAACCCCAGCTCCATCCCTAGCTCCAGCTCTAAACTTAACTCCAGCCTTAGCTCCAGCTCTAACCCTAGTCCAGCCCTAGCACCAGCTCTAACTCTAACTCCAGCCCTAGCTCCAGCTCTAACCCCAGCTCCATCCCTAGCTCCAGCTCTAACCTTAACTCCAGCCTTAGCTCCAGCTCTAACCCCAGCTCCATCCCTAGCTCCAGCTCTAACCTTTACTCCAGCCTTAGCTCCAGCTCTAACCCTAGTCCAGCCCTAGCACCAGCTCTAACCCTAACTCCAGCCCTAGCTCCAGCTCTAACCCTAACTCCGGCCCTAGCTCCAGCTCTAACCCCAGCTCCATCCCTAGCTCCAGCTCTAACCTTAACTCCAGCCTTAGCTCCAGCTCTAACCCTAGTACAGCCCTAGCACCAGCTCTGACCCTAGTCCAGCCCTAGCTCCAGCTCTAACCCTAACTCCAGCCCTAGCTCCAGCTCTAACCCTAACTCCAGCCCTAACCCTAACTCCAGCTCTAACCCTAACTCCAGCTCTAACCCTAACTCCAGCTCTAACCCTAACTCCAGCTCTAACCCCAGCTCCATCCCTAGCTCCAGCTCTAACACTAACTCCAGCCTTAGCTCCAGCTCTAACCCTAGTCCAGCCCTAGCACCAGCTCTAACCCTAATCCAGCCCTAGCTCCAGCTCTAACCCTAACTCCAGCCCTTGCTCCAGCTCTAACCCTAACTCCAGCCCTAACCCTAACCCTAACTCCAGCTCTAACCCTAACTCCAGCTCTAACCTTAACTCCAGCTCTAACCCTAACCCCAGCTCTAACCCCAGCTCCATCCCTAGCTCCAGCTCTAACACTAACTCCAACCGTAGCTCCAACTCTAACCCTAGTCTAGCCCTAGCACCAGCTCTAACCCCAGCTCCATCCCTAGCTCCAGCTCTAACACTAACTCCAACCGTAGCTCCAACTCTAACCCTAGTCGAGCCCTAGCACCAGCTCTAACTCCAGCTCCAGCCCTAGCACCAGCTCTAACCCCAGCTCCATCCCTAGCTCCAGCTCTAACACTAACTCCAACCGTAGCTCCAGCTCTAACCCTAGTACAGCCCTAGCACCAGCTCTGACCCTAGTCCAGCCCTAGCTCCAGCTCTAACCCTAACTCCAGCCCTAGCTCCAGCTCTAACCCTAACTCCAGCCCTAACCCTAACTCCAGCTCTAACCCTAACTCCAGCTCTAACCCTAACTCCAGCTCTAACCCTAACTCCAGCTCTAACCCCAGCTCCATCCCTAGCTCCAGCTCTAACACTAACTCCAGCCTTAGCTCCAGCTCTAACCCTAGTCCAGCCCTAGCACCAGCTCTAACCCTAACTCCAGCCCTAACCCTAACTCCAGCTCTAACCCTAACTCCAGCTCTAACCCTAACTCCAGCTCTAACCCTAACTCCAGCTCTAACCCCAGCTCCATCCCTAGCTCCAGCTCTAACACTAACTCCAGCCTTAGCTCCAGCTCTAACCCTAGTCCAGCCCTAGCACCAGCTCTAACCCTAATCCAGCCCTAGCTCCAGCTCTAACCCTAACTCCAGCCCTAGCTCCAGCTCTAACCCTAACTCCAGCCCTAACCCTAACCCTAACTCCAGCTCTAACCTTAACTCCAGCTCTTACCTTAACTCCAGCTCTAACCCTAACCCCAGCTCTAACCCCAGCTCCATCCCTAGCTCCAGCTCTAACACTAACTCCAACCGTAGCTCCAACTCTAACCCTAGTCTAGCCCTAGCACCAGCTCTAACCCCAGCTCCATCCCTAGCTCCAGCTCTAACACTAACTCCAACCGTAGCTCCAACTCTAACCCTAGTCGAGCCCTAGCACCAGCTCTAACTCCAGCTCCAGCCCTAGCACCAGCTCTAACCCCAGCTCCATCCCTAGCTCCAGCTCTAACACTAACTCCAACCGTAGCTCCAACTCTAACCCTAGTCGAGCCCTAGCACCAGCTCTAACCCCAGCTCCATCCCTAGCTCCAGCACTAACACTAACTCCAACCGTAGCTCCAACTCTAACCCTAGTCGAGCCCTAGCACCAGCTCTAACCCCAGCTCCATCCCTAGCTCCAGCTGTAACCCTAGTCGAGCCCTAGCACCAGCTCTAACCCCAGCTCCATCCCTAGCTCCAGCTCTAACACTAACTCCATCCCTAGCTCCAGCTCTAACCCTAACTCCAGCTCTAACCCTAACTCCAGCTCTAACACTAACTCCATCCCTAGCTCCAGCTCTAACCCTAGTCTAGCCCTAGCACCAGCTCTAACCCCAGCTCCATCCCTAGCTCCAGCTAGATACTATTAAATCGTTGAGGTCCAATCAGAGTATAGTCATTAAACCTGCGGATAAAGGATCACAGATTGTAATCATGGACAGAGTACAGTATTTGTTGGAGGCTAACAGGCAATTGAATAACGTGAAAAATGATGTCCCATTAGACCACTCTATTCCATCTGAAACTCAAGAAATGATTAAGAGGATATTGGTGGAATTACTTGAAAAGAAGTGTATTACTTCCAAGCAATATACTTATCTGTTGGGCCCCGAGGTACCAAGACCGCGACAATTCTATCTTCTTCCAAAAATGCATAAACCTTTGGAAGAGTGGTCTGTGCCCTTTCAGATCCCTAGTGCCCGCCCAATTGTTAGTGACTGTGGATCGGAATCGTATCGAATTGCTGAATATATTGATTATTTTATTCATCCGTTATCCCAGAAGCACGCTAAGGATTCTGGGAAGGAGCACGCTTCTTATGTTAAGGATACATATGATTTTGTCGATAAAGATAAAGGCCTCGAACTACCACTAGGGGCGTTCTTATTTTCAATAGATATTAACTCATTATATACAAACACTGAAACCTCTTTGGGACTGCGGGCGATAAAACAGGCATTTGACAGGTTTCCTGACCCTCAGCGCCCGGACAAGGAAATCTTAGATCTGTTGGAGTTGAGTCTCTTAAGGAACGATTTTAATTTTAATGATGAGTTTTATCTTCAGATCCATGGGACTGCTATGGGTAAGAAATTTCTTTCTGCCTTTGCCAATTTATACATGTGTTTTTGGGAAGAGACAGCTTTTCTTAAATGCCAGATCCTTCCTTTTCTATATCTCAGGTATTTGGATGATATCTTTGGAATTTGGGTGAGTTCTATGCAGGACTTTGAGTGTTTCTTGGAAACCCTCAATACACATCATTCTGCCATTACAACTTCCCACAATATACAAAGGGAAAAACTAGAGTTTTTGGACACTCAGGTCTTATTTGTACCTTCTGATGGGTTAACTAAATCATTGGCCACTAAAGTCTTCTTTAAGGAGACTGATAGGCACGCCTTGCTACATAAGGCAAGTTACCATCCAAAACATAGGTATTATTAAATCTCAGCTGATTCGGTTCAATAGAATCTGTACATCAGGTGAGCATGTAGAGGAGGCAATAACCATTCTTTTTAGAGCCTTGGGGCCACGGGATATTCCAAACGTTTCCTTAGGGGGATAAAGGCAGAGGTAGGTGAATTATTTGGCAGGGAATGGGGATACAATAAAACAGCGGAAACAAAATCTGATACCATTTGTTACAACATACTATGGGAGTTTGGGTGGATTTAGTAGGAACTTGAGGTCTAATTTCAGGGAAGCTCAACAAGCGGTGGAAGGACTGGTAGATTGTAGAGTAATCTCAGCGTATAGAAGAAACAAAAACCTCGGGGACAGTTTAGTCCACTGCCTTCCAGACGAAAAATGCACCTAATAAATTGGATAAATATTTGGGGAGGCCAAAGTATATTGTTAATGCCTTCTCGGGGCTGGGGTTCATCGTAAGACAGAGGATCGAATTGTCCACTGTAAACTTGATCTATGGAATTAAGTGCAAATGGTGCCAAAATATTTATATAGGAGAAACAAAGAATGCACTACAGGTCAGACTGAAACAACATCTATACCATATAGCTAAAGTGTCTGTGGAGAGCCGCTCATTATAAATGTTTGTTTATGGTATTATTTATTTATTTATGTTGATTCGTCCTTGGTGGATTTGCCATTGTCGGATAACACTTTTATTTAATTAATTATTTATTTATGGATCTACTCACTGACCATAAATACGATGGCACTTATTTTTATCATATCCTTGATCTTTTAGTGTGGGGTGGCTTCACCCTATTTTTTGGATACTTTTATAGCACTTATTTTGAGTTTTCTTTGTTTGATGGCACTCATGATTGTTTTAAATATGTACTTTTTATTTTTGTATTCATTGGGTGGTTCATCTTGTAGACCCTAATCCCTCACCCTAACCCTGGGATCCTCATGCCTAACCCTAAACTCTAGACCCCCATACCTAATCTTAGGTTAACCCCGACCTGTACTCTTATACTGACCCTAACCCTCACCCTAACCTGAATTCTAACCTTAACCCCTAGTTACCCTAATCCCTCACCCTAACCCTGAGACCCTCATGCCTAACCCTAAACTTCTAGACCCTCATACCTGATCTTAATTTAACCCTGACCTGTACTCTAATCCTGACCCTTACTGTAATCCCAACCTGAATTCTGACCTTAACCCATAGCTCCTAAATTCTTACCATAATTCCTAACCCTAACCTTATATCCCTAGACCCCCATATCTAATCCGAACCCCTGACTCCCTATATCTATTTTAACCCCTAGATCCTCATAATGAACCTTTCCTCCTAGACCACCGCTTTGACCTTGGCACTTGGCCTCTATTCTTAGTTTAGAATCTCTGGTTCTTAACCTAAGCCCTATATTAATGTCTGAGTGGTCTTCTTTTATAGTTTTTTTTGTCATTTAAAGTATCAATTACACAAGTCTTACCATTTATCTTAAAGGGGTTGCCTGTGCCAGTGCACATCGGATTCGTATGTCACTTATTGAATCTAACCCTAGTCCAGCCCTAGCTCCAGCTCTAACCCCAACTCCAGCCCTAGCTCCAGCTCTAACCCCAGCTCCATCCCTAGCTCCAGCTCTAACCCTAACTACAGCCCTAGCTCCAGCTCTAACCCTAACTCCAGCCCTAGCTCCAACTCTAACCCCAGCTCCATCCCTAGCTCCAGCTCTAACCTTAACTCCAGCCCTAGCTCCAGCTCTAACCCTAACTCCAGCCCTAGCTTCAGCTCTAACCCTAACTCCAGCCCTAGCTCCAACTCTAACCCCAGCTCCATCGCTAGCTCCAGCTCTAACCTTAACTCCAGCCCTAGCTCCAGCTCTAACCCTAACTCCAGCCCTAGCTCCAGCCCTAGCTCCAGCTCCAGCATTAGCTCCAGCTCTAACCCCAGCTCTAACCCTAGCTCCAGCTCCAACCCCAGCACCATCCCCAGCTCCAGCTCTAACCCCAGCTCCAGCCCTAGCTCCACTTATAACCCCAACTCCAGCCCTAGCTCCAGCTATTTGCCTAACTCCAGCCCTAACTCCACCTATAACCCCAACTACAGCCTTAGCTCCAGCTCTAACCCCAGCTCCAGCCCTAGCTCCACCTATAACCCCAACTCCAGCCCTAGCCACTTATAGCCCTAGCTCCAGCTATTTGCCTAACTCCAGCCCTAACTCCACCTATAACCCCAACTCCAGCCTTAGCTCCAGCTCTAACCCCAGCTCCAGCCCTAGCTCCACCTATAACCCCAACTCCAGCCCTAGCTCCACCTATAACCCCAACTCCAGCCCTAGCTCCACCTATAACCCCAACTCCAGCCCTAGCTCAGGCTATTTGCCTAACTTCAGCCCTAGCTTCAGCTCTAACCCTAACTCCAGCCCTAGCTCCAGCTCTAACCCTAACTCCAACCCTAGCTCCAGCTCTAACCCCAACTCCAGCCCTAGCTCCACCTATAACCCCAACTCCAGTCCTAGCTCCAGCTATTTGCCTAACTTCAGCCCTAGCTCCAGCTCTATCCCTAACTCCAGCCCTAGCTCCAGCTCTATCCCTAATTCCAGCCCTAGCTCCAGCTCTATCCCTAACTCCAGCCCTAGCTCCAGCTCTTTCCCTAATTCCAGCCCTAGCTCCAGCTCTAACCCTAACCCCAGCCCTTGCTCCAGCTCTAACACAAGCTTCATCCCCAGCTCTAATCCTAATTCCATCCCTAGCTCCAGCTCTAACATAAGCTCCATCCCCAGCTCCAGCTCTAACCCTAACTCTAGCCCTTGCTCCAGCTCTAATCGTAATTCCATCCCTAGCTCCAGCTCTAATCCTAATTCCATCCCTAGCTCCAGCTCTAATCCTAATTCCATCCCTAGCTCCAGCTCTAACCCTAATTCCAGCCCTAGCTCCAGCTCTAACCCTAACTCCAGCCCTAGCTCCAGCTCTAACCCTAACTCCAGCCCTAGCTCCAGCTCTAATCCTAATTCCATCCTTAGCTCCAGCTCTAACCCTAATTCCATCCCTAGCTCCAGCTCTCGTCCTAACTCCAGCTCCAGCTCTATCCCTAATTCCAGCCTTAGCTCCAGCTCTAACCCTAACTCCAGCTCCAGCTCTATCCCAAGCTCCAGCCCTAGCTCCAGCTCTCGTCCTAACTCCAGGTCCAGCTCTATCCCTAATTCCAGCCTTAGCTCCAGCTCTAACCCTAACTCCAGCTCCAGCTCTATCCCCAGCTCCAGCCCTAGCTCCAGCTCCATACATCCCCACTAGTCCCCAGCTCAGTTCCGTGGCTCCCACCTCTTTGGGAGGAAGCGGTCCAGCACAAACAGCCTGTCTGCCACCGCCTGATAAGGAACAGGAACAGGAAGTGATGCAATGGGTTGGGAGAGGGAAACTTCCTGTCTCAATGGAAATAGAAACAGGAGCTCCAAATCAGAGCAAAATAATGAGGGGTGATAAATAACGAGTTAAACAAAAGAGAGTTGATTGAACAGAGGATGAACAGAACAGAGAGACGGAGAGATACATGCTAGCCAGAGAAAGAATGCGGGAAGATAGGGAAAGACCAAGACAGTGACAGAGAGCGAGAAAGAGAGGAGATAAAGTAGTATGTGAAGGGGGGAAGTGGGGGAGAGAGAGAGAGAGAGAGAGAGAGAGAGAGAGCAGACAAGCTAAAACAACATCCCCCAGGACAGGTAGAGTTTCTCTCAGGGATGTGTCTGCTCTCCTCCATCTTCTTCTTGCTCTCTCCACACACACACACGCACACACACACACACACACACACACACAGCACACACACACACACACACACACACACACACTATAAGTACTCTCTGAGACGCTGGAGGACAGCAGCTTGCGTCTAGTTAATCAACAAAGTGATCGGCCATGTGCCCCAACCCTGCAGGAGGGGCAGGACAGAGTGAGGGGGGTGGAGATATCCCACAAGGAGACTGTCTGAGAGTCCCATAACACAAAGAGACTGTCTGAGAGTCCCATAACACAAAGAGACTGTCTGAGAGTCCCATAACACAGAGAGACTGTCTGAGAGTCCCATAACACAGAGACTGTCTGAGAGTCCCATAACACAAAGAGACTGTCTAAGAGTCCCATAACACAGAGAGACTGTCTGAGTGTCCCATAACACAAAGAGACTGTCTGGAAGTCCCATAACACAAAGGGACTGTCTGAGAGTCCCATAACACAAAGAGACTGTCTGGAAGTCCCATAACACAGAGATACTGTCTGAGTGTCCCATAACACAAAGAGACTGTCTGGAAGTCCCATAACACAAAGGGACTGTCTGAGAGTCCCATAACACAAAGAGACTGTCTGGAAGTCCCATAACACAAAGGGACTGTCTGAGAGTCCTATAACACAGAGAGACTGTCTGAGAGTCCCATAACACAAAGAGACTGTCTGGAAGTCCCATAACACAAAGGGACTGTCTGAGAGTCCTATAACACAGAGAGACTGTCTGAGAGTCCCATAACACAAAGAGACTGATAGTTAAAGCAAAAGAAAGAGGAAACTAGAGAGGGATTGATAAAGAGAGGTTTAGAGAGAGGAGAGACATATTGTATATAAGGGAAAATAGTTAGAAAGAAAGAAAAACACACAGAGACAGATAATGAAGAGAGGCTCAGAGAGAGAGAGTATGATATCCAGTGTATACCCGACCCAGCCAGACCCAGCCCTGCTCCCCTTCTCTGGCCCATCCGGTGGAAGCGGGGAGAGAGAGAGATCACCCCCCTGCTCTCCGCCCCTCCCTGTGGAGTCCAAACATTGAGACCAAGCAGGAGGCTTTCCGGCTGCCACTCGCCCATAGCTCTGGTTCTAAACGAACTAAACAGAACTGTGATACTCCAAAACTAAACTACTCTAGCTCTGGTTCTAAACGAACTAAACTGAACTGTGATACTCCACAACTAAACACTATAGCTCTGGTTCTAAACGAACTAAACAGAACTGTGCTATTCCATAACTAAACTTCACTCTAGCTATGTCTCTAAATTAACTTAACATAAAACATAACTAAACTCCACTCTTGCTCTGGCTGGAAACATAACTAATCTCCACTCTAGCTCTGGCTGGAAACATAACTTAACTCCACTCTAGCTCTGGCTGGAAACATCTCAAAACTCTTCTCTAGCGCTGCCTTGAAACATAACTAAATGCTACTCTAGCTCTTGTTCTAAACAAACTAAACAGAACTGTGATACTCCATAAATAAAACACATCTAAACTCCACTCTAGCTCTGGCTGGAAACATATCAAAACTATTCTTTGGCTGGAAACATAATTAAGCTCTACTCTAGCTCTGGCTGGAAACATTACTAAACTCTTCTCTAGCTCTGTCTTGAAACATATCTAAACTCTACTCTAGCTCTGCCTTGAAACATAACTAATCTCTACTCTAGCCCTGGCTGGAAACATTACTAAACTCTACTCTAGCTCAGGCTGGAAACATATCTAAACTCTACTCTAGCTCTGGCTGGAAACATATCTAAACTCTACTCTAGCTCTGGCTGGAAACATAACTAAACTCTACTCTAGCTCTGGCTGGAAACATCACTAAACTATACTCTAGCCCTGGCTGGAAACATAACTAAACTCCACTCTAGCCCTGGCTGGAAACATAACTAAACTCTACTCTAGCTCTTGTTGGAAACATAACTAATCTCTACTCTAGCTCTGGCTGGAAACATATCTAAACTCCACTCTAGCCCTGGCTGGAAACATAACTAAACTCCACTCTAGCCCTGGCTGGAAACATAACTAAACTATACTCTAGCCCTGGCTGGAAACATATCTAAACTCCACTCTAGCCCTGGCTGGAAACATAACTAAACTCTACTCTAGCCCTGGCTGGAAACATAACTAAACTATACTCTAGCCCTGGCTGGAAACATAACTAAACTCTACTCTAGCTCTTGTTGGAAACATATATAAACTCTTCTCTAGCCCTGGCTGGAAACATAACTAAACTATACTCTAGCCCTGGCTGGAAACATAACTAAACTCCACTCTAGCCCTGGCTGGAAACATAACTAAACTATACTCTAGCTCTGGCTGGAAACATATCTAAACTCTACTCTAGCTATGGCTGGAAACATAACTAAACTCTACTCTAGCTCTTGTTGGAAACATATCTAAACTCTTCTCTAGCCCTGGCTGGAAACATAACTAAACTATACTCTAGCCCTGGCTGGAAACATAACTAAACTCCACTCTAGCCCTGGCTGGAAACATAACTAAACTCTACTCTAGCTCTGGCTGGAAACATATCTAAACTCTACTCTAGCTATGGCTGGAAACATAACTAAACTCTACTCTAGCTCTTGTTGGAAAGATAACTAAACTCTACTCTAGCACTGGCTGGAAACATAACTAAACTCTACTCTAGCTCTTGTTGGAAACATAACTAAACTATACTCTAGCCCTGGCTGGAAACATAACTAAACTCTACTCTAGCCCTGGCTGGAACCATAACTAAACTCTACTCTAGCTATGGCTGGAAACATATCAAAATTATTATTTGGCTGGAAACATAATTCATCTCATCTCTAGCTCTGTCTGGAAACATTACTAAACTTTTCTCTAGCTCTGTCTGGAAACATAACTAAACTCCACTCTAGCCCTGGCTGGAAACATAACTAAACTCTACTCTAGCCCTGGCTGGAAACATAACTAAACTCTACTCTAGCTATGGCTGGAAACATAACTAAACTCTACTCAAGCTCTGGCTGGAAACATAACTAAACTCTACTCTAGCTATGGCTGGAAACATAACTAAACTCCACTCTAGCCCTGGCTGGAAACATAACTAAACTCTACTCTAGCCCTGGCTGGAAACATAACTAAACTCTACTCTAGCTCTGGCTGGAAACATCTCAAAACTCTTCTCTAGCGCTGCCTTGAAACATAACTAAATGCTACTCTAGCTCTTGTTCTAAACAAACTAAACAGAACTGTGATACTCCATAAATAAAACACATCTAAACTCCACTCTAGCTCTGGCTGGAAACATATCAAAACTATTCTTTGGCTGGAAACATAATTAAGCTCTACTCTAGCTCTGGCTGGAAACATTACTAAACTCTTCTCTAGCTCTGTCTTGAAACATATCTAAACTCTACTCTAGCTCTGCCTTGAAACATAACTAATCTCTACTCTAGCCCTGGCTGGAAACATTACTAAACTCTACTCTAGCTCAGGCTGGAAACATATCTAAACTCTACTCTAGCTCTGGCTGGAAACATATCTAAACTCTACTCTAGCTCTGGCTGGAAACATAACTAAACTCTACTCTAGCTCTGGCTGGAAACATCACTAAACTATACTCTAGCCCTGGCTGGAAACATAACTAAACTCCACTCTAGCCCTGGCTGGAAACATAACTAAACTCTACTCTAGCTCTTGTTGGAAACATAACTAATCTCTACTCTAGCTCTGGCTGGAAACATATCTAAACTCCACTCTAGCCCTGGCTGGAAACATAACTAAACTCCACTCTAGCCCTGGCTGGAAACATAACTAAACTCTACTCTAGCTCTTGTTGGAAACATAACTAAACTATACTCTAGCCCTGGCTGGAAACATATCTAAACTCTACTCTAGCCCTGGCTGGAAACATATCTAAACTCTACTCTAGCCCTGGCTGGAAACATAACTAAACTCCACTCTAGCCCTGGCTGGAAACATAACTAAACTCTACTCTAGCTCTTGTTGGAAACATAACTAAACTATACTCTAGCCCTGGCTGGAAACATATCTAAACTCCACTCTAGCCCTGGCTGGAAACATAACTAAACTCTACTCTAGCCCTGGCTGGAAACATAACTAAACTCTACTCTAGCTATGGCTGGAAACATAACTAAACTCTACTCTAGCTCTGGCTGGAAACATCTCAAAACTCTTCTCTAGCGCTGCCTTGAAACATAACTAAATGCTACTCTAGCTCTTGTTCTAAACGAACTAAACAGAACTGTGATACTCCATAAATAAAACACATCTAAACTCCACTCTAGCTCTGGCTGGAAACATATCAAAACTATTCTTTGGCTGGAAACATAATTAAGCTCTACTCTAGCTCTGGCTGGAAACATTACTAAACTCTTCTCTAGCTCTGTCTTGAAACATATCTAAACTCTACTCTAGCTCTGCCTTGAAACATAACTAATCTCTACTCTAGCCCTGGCTGGAAACATTACTAAACTCTACCCTAGCTCTGGCTGGAAACATATCTAAACTCTACTCTAGCTCTGGCTGGAAACATATCTAAACTCTACTCTAGCTCTGGCTGGAAACATATCTAAACTCTACTCTAGCTCTGGCTGGAAACATAAGTAAACTCTACTCTAGCACTGGCTGGAAACATCACTAAACTATACTCTAGCCCTGGCTGGAAACATAACTAAACTCCACTCTAGCCCTGGCTGGAAACATAACTAAACTCTACTTTAGCTCTTGTTGGAAACATAACTAAACTCTACTCTAGCTCTTGTTGGAAACATAACTAAACTATACTCTAGCTCTGGCTGGAAACATATCTAAACTCTACTCTAGCTATGGCTGGAAACATAACTAAACTCTACTCTAGCTCTTGTTGGAAAGATAACTAAACTCTACTCTAGCACTGGCTGGAAACATAACTAAACTCTACTCTAGCTCTTGTTGGAAACATAACTAAACTATACTCTAGCCCTGGCTGGAAACATAACTAAACTCTACTCTAGCCCTGGCTGGAACCATAACTAAACTCTACTCTAGCTATGGCTGGAAACATATCAAAATTATTATTTGGCTGGAAACATAATTCATCTCATCTCTAGCTCTGTCTGGAAACATTACTAAACTTTTCTCTAGCTCTGTCTGGAAACATAACTAAACTCCACTCTAGCCCTGGCTGGAAACATAACTAAACTCTACTCTAGCCCTGGCTGGAAACATAACTAAACTCTACTCTAGCTATGGCTGGAAACATAACTAAACTCTACTCAAGCTCTGGCTGGAAACATAACTAAACTCTACTCTAGCTATGGCTGGAAACATAACTAAACTCCACTCTAGCCCTGGCTGGAAACATAACTAAACTCTACTCTAGCCCTGGCTGGAAACATAACTAAACTCTACTCTAGCTCTGGCTGGAAACATCTCAAAACTCTTCTCTAGCGCTGCCTTGAAACATAACTAAATGCTACTCTAGCTCTTGTTCTAAACAAACTAAACAGAACTGTGATACTCCATAAATAAAACACATCTAAACTCCACTCTAGCTCTGGCTGGAAACATATCAAAACTATTCTTTGGCTGGAAACATAATTAAGCTCTACTCTAGCTCTGGCTGGAAACATTACTAAACTCTTCTCTAGCTCTGTCTTGAAACATATCTAAACTCTACTCTAGCTCTGCCTTGAAACATAACTAATCTCTACTCTAGCCCTGGCTGGAAACATTACTAAACTCTACTCTAGCTCAGGCTGGAAACATATCTAAACTCTACTCTAGCTCTGGCTGGAAACATATCTAAACTCTACTCTAGCTCTGGCTGGAAACATAACTAAACTCTACTCTAGCTCTGGCTGGAAACATCACTAAACTATACTCTAGCCCTGGCTGGAAACATAACTAAACTCCACTCTAGCCCTGGCTGGAAACATAACTAAACTCTACTCTAGCTCTTGTTGGAAACATAACTAATCTCTACTCTAGCTCTGGCTGGAAACATATCTAAACTCCACTCTAGCCCTGGCTGGAAACATAACTAAACTCCACTCTAGCCCTGGCTGGAAACATAACTAAACTCTACTCTAGCTCTTGTTGGAAACATAACTAAACTATACTCTAGCCCTGGCTGGAAACATATCTAAACTCTACTCTAGCCCTGGCTGGAAACATATCTAAACTCTACTCTAGCCCTGGCTGGAAACATAACTAAACTCCACTCTAGCCCTGGCTGGAAACATAACTAAACTCTACTCTAGCTCTTGTTGGAAACATAACTAAACTATACTCTAGCCCTGGCTGGAAACATATCTAAACTCCACTCTAGCCCTGGCTGGAAACATAACTAAACTCTACTCTAGCCCTGGCTGGAAACATAACTAAACTCTACTCTAGCTATGGCTGGAAACATAACTAAACTCTACTCTAGCTCTGGCTGGAAACATCTCAAAACTCTTCTCTAGCGCTGCCTTGAAACATAACTAAATGCTACTCTAGCTCTTGTTCTAAACGAACTAAACAGAACTGTGATACTCCATAAATAAAACACATCTAAACTCCACTCTAGCTCTGGCTGGAAACATATCAAAACTATTCTTTGGCTGGAAACATAATTAAGCTCTACTCTAGCTCTGGCTGGAAACATTACTAAACTCTTCTCTAGCTCTGTCTTGAAACATATCTAAACTCTACTCTAGCTCTGCCTTGAAACATAACTAATCTCTACTCTAGCCCTGGCTGGAAACATTACTAAACTCTACCCTAGCTCTGGCTGGAAACATATCTAAACTCTACTCTAGCTCTGGCTGGAAACATATCTAAACTCTACTCTAGCTCTGGCTGGAAACATATCTAAACTCTACTCTAGCTCTGGCTGGAAACATAAGTAAACTCTACTCTAGCACTGGCTGGAAACATCACTAAACTATACTCTAGCCCTGGCTGGAAACATAACTAAACTCCACTCTAGCCCTGGCTGGAAACATAACTAAACTCTACTTTAGCTCTTGTTGGAAACATAACTAAACTCTACTCTAGCTCTTGTTGGAAACATAACTAAACTATACTCTAGCCCTGGCTGGAAACATATCTAAACTCCACTCTAGCCCTGGCTGGAAACATAACTAAACTCTACTCTAGCTCTGGCTGGAAACATATCTAAACTCTACTCTAGCTCTGGCTTGAAACATATCTAAACTCTACTCTAGCTCTGGCTGGAAACATATCTAAACTCTACTCTAGCTCTGGCTGGAAACATAACTAAACTCTACTCTAGTTCTGGCTGGAAACATCACTAAACTATACTCTAGCCCTGGCTGGAAACATAACTAAACTCCACTCTAGCCCTGGCTGGAAACATAACTAAACTCCACTCTAGCCCTGGCTGGAAACATAACTAAACTCTACTCTAGCTCTTGTTGGAAACATAACTAAACTATACTCTAGCCCTGGCTTGAAACATATCTAAAACTCCACTCTAGCCCTGGCTGGAAACATAACTAAACTCTACTCTAGCTCTGGGCTGAAACATATCTAAACTCTACTCTAGCTCTGGCTGGAAACATATCTAAACTCTACTCTAGCTCTGGCTGGAAACATATCTAAACTCTACTCTAGCTCTGGCTGGAAACATAACTAAACTCTACTCTAGTTCTGGCTGGAAACATCACTAAACTATACTCTAGCCCTGGCTGGAAACATAACTAAACTCCACTCTAGCCCTGGCTGGAAACATAACTAAACTCTACTCTAGCTCTTGTTGGAAACATAACTAATCTCTACTCTAGCTCTGGCTGGAAACATATCTAAACTCCACTCTAGCCCTGGCTGGAAACATAACTAAACTCCACTCTAGCCCTGGCTGGAAACATAACTAAACTCTACTCTAGCTCTTGTTGGAAACATAACTAAACTATACTCTAGCCCTGGCTGGAAACATATCTAAACTCTACTCTAGCCCTGGCTGGAAACATATCTAAACTCTACTCTAGCCCTGGCTGGAAACATATCTAAACTCTACTCTAGCTCTGGCTGGAAACATAACTAAACTCTACTCTAGTTCTGGCTGGAAACATCACTAAACTATACTCTAGCCCTGGCTGGAAACATAACTAAACTCCAATCTAGCCCTGGCTGGAAACATAACTAAACTCTACTCTAGCTCTTGTTGGAAACATAACTAATCTCTACTCTAGCTCTGGCTGGAAACATATCTAAACTCCACTCTAGCCCTGGCTGGAAACATAACTAAACTCCACTCTAGCCCTGGCTGGAAACATAACTAAACTCTACTCTAGCTCTTGTTGGAAACATAACTAAACTATACTCTAGCCCTGGCTGGAAACATATCTAAACTCTACTCTAGCCCTGGCTGGAAACATATCTAAACTCCACTCTAGCCCTGGCTGGAAACATAACTAAACTCTACTCTAGCCCTGGCTGGAAACATAACTAAACTCTACTCTAGCTATGGCTGGAAACATAACTAAACTCCACTCTAGCCCTGGCTGGAAACATAACTAAACTCTACTCTAGCTCTTGTTGGAAACATAACTAAACTATACTCTAGCCCTGGCTGGAAACATAACTAAACTATACTCTAGCCCTGGCTGGAAACATATCTAAACTCCACTCTAGCCCTGGCTGGAAACATAACTAAACTCTACTCTAGCCCTGGCTGGAAACATAACTAAACTCTACTCTAGCTATGGCTGGAAACATAACTAAACTCTACTCTAGCTCTGGCTGGAAACATCTCAAAACTCTTCTCTAGCGCTGCCTTGAAACATAACTAAATGCTACTCTAGCTCTTGTTCTAAACGAACTAAACAGAACTGTGATACTCCATAAATAAAACACATCTAAACTCCACTCTAGCTCTGGCTGGAAACATATCAAAACTATTCTTTGGCTGGAAACATAATTAAGCTCTACTCTAGCTCTGGCTGGAAACATTACTAAACTCTTCTCTAGCTCTGTCTTGAAACATATCTAAACTCTACTCTAGCTCTGCCTTGAAACATAACTAATCTCTACTCTAGCCCTGGCTGGAAACATTACTAAACTCTACTCTAGCTCAGGCTGGAAACATATCTAAACTCTACTCTAGCTCTGGCTGGAAACATATCTAAACTCTACTCTAGCTCTGGCTGGAAACATAACTAAACTCTACTCTAGCTCTGGCTGGAAACATCACTAAACTATACTCTAGCCCTGGCTGGAAACATAACTAAACTCCACTCTAGCCCTGGCTGGAAACATAACTAAACTCTACTCTAGCTCTTGTTGGAAACATAACTAATCTCTACTCTAGCTCTGGCTGGAAACATATCTAAACTCCACTCTAGCCCTGGCTGGAAACATAACTAAACTCCACTCTAGCCCTGGCTGGAAACATAACTAAACTATACTCTAGCCCTGGCTGGAAACATATCTAAACTCCACTCTAGCCCTGGCTGGAAACATAACTAAACTCTACTCTAGCCCTGGCTGGAAACATAACTAAACTATACTCTAGCCCTGGCTGGAAACATAACTAAACTCTACTCTAGCTCTTGTTGGAAACATATATAAACTCTTCTCTAGCCCTGGCTGGAAACATAACTAAACTATACTCTAGCCCTGGCTGGAAACATAACTAAACTCCACTCTAGCCCTGGCTGGAAACATAACTAAACTATACTCTAGCTCTGGCTGGAAACATATCTAAACTCTACTCTAGCTATGGCTGGAAACATAACTAAACTCTACTCTAGCTCTTGTTGGAAACATATCTAAACTCTTCTCTAGCCCTGGCTGGAAACATAACTAAACTATACTCTAGCCCTGGCTGGAAACATAACTAAACTCCACTCTAGCCCTGGCTGGAAACATAACTAAACTCTACTCTAGCTCTGGCTGGAAACATATCTAAACTCTACTCTAGCTATGGCTGGAAACATAACTAAACTCTACTCTAGCTCTTGTTGGAAAGATAACTAAACTCTACTCTAGCACTGGCTGGAAACATAACTAAACTCTACTCTAGCTCTTGTTGGAAACATAACTAAACTATACTCTAGCCCTGGCTGGAAACATAACTAAACTCTACTCTAGCCCTGGCTGGAACCATAACTAAACTCTACTCTAGCTATGGCTGGAAACATATCAAAATTATTATTTGGCTGGAAACATAATTCATCTCATCTCTAGCTCTGTCTGGAAACATTACTAAACTTTTCTCTAGCTCTGTCTGGAAACATAACTAAACTCCACTCTAGCCCTGGCTGGAAACATAACTAAACTCTACTCTAGCCCTGGCTGGAAACATAACTAAACTCTACTCTAGCTATGGCTGGAAACATAACTAAACTCTACTCAAGCTCTGGCTGGAAACATAACTAAACTCTACTCTAGCTATGGCTGGAAACATAACTAAACTCCACTCTAGCCCTGGCTGGAAACATAACTAAACTCTACTCTAGCCCTGGCTGGAAACATAACTAAACTCTACTCTAGCTCTGGCTGGAAACATCTCAAAACTCTTCTCTAGCGCTGCCTTGAAACATAACTAAATGCTACTCTAGCTCTTGTTCTAAACAAACTAAACAGAACTGTGATACTCCATAAATAAAACACATCTAAACTCCACTCTAGCTCTGGCTGGAAACATATCAAAACTATTCTTTGGCTGGAAACATAATTAAGCTCTACTCTAGCTCTGGCTGGAAACATTACTAAACTCTTCTCTAGCTCTGTCTTGAAACATATCTAAACTCTACTCTAGCTCTGCCTTGAAACATAACTAATCTCTACTCTAGCCCTGGCTGGAAACATTACTAAACTCTACTCTAGCTCAGGCTGGAAACATATCTAAACTCTACTCTAGCTCTGGCTGGAAACATATCTAAACTCTACTCTAGCTCTGGCTGGAAACATAACTAAACTCTACTCTAGCTCTGGCTGGAAACATCACTAAACTATACTCTAGCCCTGGCTGGAAACATAACTAAACTCCACTCTAGCCCTGGCTGGAAACATAACTAAACTCTACTCTAGCTCTTGTTGGAAACATAACTAATCTCTACTCTAGCTCTGGCTGGAAACATATCTAAACTCCACTCTAGCCCTGGCTGGAAACATAACTAAACTCCACTCTAGCCCTGGCTGGAAACATAACTAAACTCTACTCTAGCTCTTGTTGGAAACATAACTAAACTATACTCTAGCCCTGGCTGGAAACATATCTAAACTCTACTCTAGCCCTGGCTGGAAACATATCTAAACTCTACTCTAGCCCTGGCTGGAAACATAACTAAACTCCACTCTAGCCCTGGCTGGAAACATAACTAAACTCTACTCTAGCTCTTGTTGGAAACATAACTAAACTATACTCTAGCCCTGGCTGGAAACATATCTAAACTCCACTCTAGCCCTGGCTGGAAACATAACTAAACTCTACTCTAGCCCTGGCTGGAAACATAACTAAACTCTACTCTAGCTATGGCTGGAAACATAACTAAACTCTACTCTAGCTCTGGCTGGAAACATCTCAAAACTCTTCTCTAGCGCTGCCTTGAAACATAACTAAATGCTACTCTAGCTCTTGTTCTAAACGAACTAAACAGAACTGTGATACTCCATAAATAAAACACATCTAAACTCCACTCTAGCTCTGGCTGGAAACATATCAAAACTATTCTTTGGCTGGAAACATAATTAAGCTCTACTCTAGCTCTGGCTGGAAACATTACTAAACTCTTCTCTAGCTCTGTCTTGAAACATATCTAAACTCTACTCTAGCTCTGCCTTGAAACATAACTAATCTCTACTCTAGCCCTGGCTGGAAACATTACTAAACTCTACCCTAGCTCTGGCTGGAAACATATCTAAACTCTACTCTAGCTCTGGCTGGAAACATATCTAAACTCTACTCTAGCTCTGGCTGGAAACATATCTAAACTCTACTCTAGCTCTGGCTGGAAACATAAGTAAACTCTACTCTAGCACTGGCTGGAAACATCACTAAACTATACTCTAGCCCTGGCTGGAAACATAACTAAACTCCACTCTAGCCCTGGCTGGAAACATAACTAAACTCTACTTTAGCTCTTGTTGGAAACATAACTAAACTCTACTCTAGCTCTTGTTGGAAACATAACTAAACTATACTCTAGCCCTGGCTGGAAACATATCTAAACTCCACTCTAGCCCTGGCTGGAAACATAACTAAACTCTACTCTAGCTCTGGCTGGAAACATATCTAAACTCTACTCTAGCTCTGGCTTGAAACATATCTAAACTCTACTCTAGCTCTGGCTGGAAACATATCTAAACTCTACTCTAGCTCTGGCTGGAAACATAACTAAACTCTACTCTAGTTCTGGCTGGAAACATCACTAAACTCCACTCTAGCCCTGGCTGGAAACATAACTAAACTCCACTCTAGCCCTGGCTGGAAACATAACTAAACTCCACTCTAGCCCTGGCTGGAAACATAACTAAACTCTACTCTAGCTCTTGTTGGAAACATAACTAAACTATACTCTAGCCCTGGCTGGAAACATATCTAAAACTCCACTCTAGCCCTGGCTGGAAACATAACTAAACTCTACTCTAGCTCTGGGCTGAAACATATCTAAACTCTACTCTAGCTCTGGCTGGAAACATATCTAAACTCTACTCTAGCTCTGGCTGGAAACATATCTAAACTCTACTCTAGCTCTGGCTGGAAACATAACTAAACTCTACTCTAGTTCTGGCTGGAAACATCACTAAACTATACTCTAGCCCTGGCTGGAAACATAACTAAACTCCACTCTAGCCCTGGCTGGAAACATAACTAAACTCTACTCTAGCTCTTGTTGGAAACATAACTAATCTCTACTCTAGCTCTGGCTGGAAACATATCTAAACTCCACTCTAGCCCTGGCTGGAAACATAACTAAACTCCACTCTAGCCCTGGCTGGAAACATAACTAAACTCTACTCTAGCTCTTGTTGGAAACATAACTAAACTATACTCTAGCCCTGGCTGGAAACATATCTAAACTCTACTCTAGCCCTGGCTGGAAACATATCTAAACTCTACTCTAGCCCTGGCTGGAAACATATCTAAACTCTACTCTAGCTCTGGCTGGAAACATAACTAAACTCTACTCTAGTTCTGGCTGGAAACATCACTAAACTATACTCTAGCCCTGGCTGGAAACATAACTAAACTCCAATCTAGCCCTGGCTGGAAACATAACTAAACTCTACTCTAGCTCTTGTTGGAAACATAACTAATCTCTACTCTAGCTCTGGCTGGAAACATATCTAAACTCCACTCTAGCCCTGGCTGGAAACATAACTAAACTCCACTCTAGCCCTGGCTGGAAACATAACTAAACTCTACTCTAGCTCTTGTTGGAAACATAACTAAACTATACTCTAGCCCTGGCTGGAAACATATCTAAACTCTACTCTAGCCCTGGCTGGAAACATATCTAAACTCCACTCTAGCCCTGGCTGGAAACATAACTAAACTCTACTCTAGCCCTGGCTGGAAACATAACTAAACTCTACTCTAGCTATGGCTGGAAACATAACTAAACTCCACTCTAGCCCTGGCTGGAAACATAACTAAACTCTACTCTAGCTCTTGTTGGAAACATAACTAAACTATACTCTAGCCCTGGCTGGAAACATAACTAAACTATACTCTAGCCCTGGCTGGAAACATATCTAAACTCCACTCTAGCCCTGGCTGGAAACATAACTAAACTCTACTCTAGCCCTGGCTGGAAACATAACTAAACTCTACTCTAGCTATGGCTGGAAACATAACTAAACTCTACTCTAGCTCTGGCTGGAAACATCTCAAAACTCTTCTCTAGCGCTGCCTTGAAACATAACTAAATGCTACTCTAGCTCTTGTTCTAAACGAACTAAACAGAACTGTGATACTCCATAAATAAAACACATCTAAACTCCACTCTAGCTCTGGCTGGAAACATATCAAAACTATTCTTTGGCTGGAAACATAATTAAGCTCTACTCTAGCTCTGGCTGGAAACATTACTAAACTCTTCTCTAGCTCTGTCTTGAAACATATCTAAACTCTACTTTAGCTCTGCCTTGAAACATAACTAATCTCTACTCTAGCCCTGGCTGGAAACATTACTAAACTCTACTCTAGCTCTGGCTGGAAACATATCTAAACTCTACTCTAGCTCTGGCTGGAAACATATCTAAACTCTACTCTAGCTCTGGCTGGAAACATATCTAAACTCTACTCTAGCTCTGGCTGGAAACATAAGTAAACTCTACTCTAGCTCTGGCTGGAAACATCACTAAACTATACTCTAGCCCTGGCTGGAAACATAACTAAACTCCACTCTAGCCCTGGCTGGAAACATAACTAAACTCTACTTTAGCTCTTGTTGGAAACATAACTAATATCTACTCTAGCTCTGGCTGGAAACATATCTAAACTCCACTCTAGCCCTGGCTGGAAACATAACTAAACTCCACTCTAGCCCTGGCTGGAAACATAACTAAACTCTACTCTAGCTCTTGTTGGAAACATAACTAAACTATACTCTAGCCCTGGCTGGAAACATTACTAAACTCTACTCTAGCTCTGGCTGGAAACATATCTAAACTCTACTCTAGCTCTGGCTGGAAACATATCTAAACTCTACTCTAGCTCTTGTTGGAAACATAACTAAACTATACTCTAGCCCTGGCTGGAAACATAACTAAACTCTACTCTAGCCCTGGCTGGAAACATAACTAAACTCTACTCTAGCTATGGCTGGAAACATAACTAAACTCTACTCTAGCTCTGGCTGGAAACATAACTAAACTCTACTCTAGCTATGGCTGGAAACATAACTAAACTCCACTCTAGCCCTGGCTGGAAACATAACTAAACTCTACTCTAGCTATGGCTGGAAACATAACTAAACTCCACTCTATCCCTGGCTGGAAACATAACTAAACTCTACTCTAGCTCTGGTTGGAAACATAACTAAACTCTACTCTAGCTATGGCTGGAAACATAACTAAACTCTACTCTAGCTATGGCTGGAAACATATCAAAATTATTATTTGGCTGGAAACATAATTCATCTCATCTCTAGCTCTGTCTGGAAACATTACTAAACTTTTCTCTAGCTCTGTCTGGAAACATAACTAAACTCCACTCTAGCCCTGGCTGGAAACATAACTAAACTCCACTCTAGCCCTGGCTGGAAACATAACTAAACTCTACTCTAGCCCTGGCTGGAAACATAACTAAACTCTAGCTCTTGTTGGAAACATAACTAAACTCTACTCTAGCCCTGGCTGGAAACATAACTAAACTCTACTCTAGCTCTGGCTGGAAACATAACTAAACTCTACTCTAGCTCTGGCTGGAAACATAACTAAACTCTACTCTAGCTCTGGCTGGAAACATAACTAAACTCTACTCTAGCTCTGGCTGGAAACATATCTAAACTCTTCTCTAGCCCTGGCTGGAAACATAACTAAACTCTACTCTAGCTCTTGTTGGAAACATAACTAAACTCTACTCTAGCTCTTGTTGGAAACATAACTAAACTCTACTCTAGCTCTTGTTGGAAACATAACTAAACTATACTCTAGCTCTTGTTGGAAACATAACTAAACTCTAATCTAGCTCTTGTTGGAAACATAACTAAACTATACTCTAGCCCTGGCTGGAAACATAACTAAACTCTACTCTAGCTCTGGCTGGAAACATAACTAAACTCTACTCTAGCCCTGGCTGGAAACATAACTAAACTCTACTCTAGCTCTGGCTGGAAACATAACTAAACTATACTCTAGCTCCTGTTGGAAACATAACTAAACTCTACTCTAGCTCTTGTTGGAAACATAACTAAACTATACTCTAGCCCTGGCTGGAAACATAACTAAACTCTACTCTAGCTCTTGTTGGAAACATAACTAAACTATACTCAAGCTCTGGCTGGAAACATAACTAAACTCTACTCTAGCTCTTGTTGGAAACATAACTAAACTCTACTCTAGCTCTGGCTGGAAACATAACTAAACTCCAGTCTAGCTCTGTCTGGAAACATAACTAAACTAAACTCCACTCTAGCTCTGCCTGGAAACATAACTAAACTCCACTCTAGCTGGAAACATAACTAAACTAAACTCCACTCTAGCTCTGGCTGGAAACATAACTAAACTCTACTCTAGCTCTTGTTGGAAACATAACTAAACTCTACTCTAGCTCTTGTTGGAAACATAACTAAACTATACTCTAGCTCTTGTTGGAAACATAACTAAACTCTACTCTAGCTCTTGTTGGAAACATAACTAAACTATACTCTAGCCCTGGCTGGAAACATAACTAAACTCTACTCTAGCTCTGGCTGGAAACATAACTAAACTATACTCTAGCCCTGGCTGGAAACATAACTAAACTATACTCTAGCCCTGGCTGGAAACATAACTAAACTATACTCTAGCCCTGGCTGGAAACATAACTAAACTCTACTCTAGCTCTGGCTGGAAACATAACTAAACTCTACTCTAGCCCTGGCTGGAAACATAACTAAACTCTACTCTAGCTCTGGCTGGAAACATAACTAAACTCTACTCTAGCTCTGGCTGGAAACATAACTAAACTCTACTCTAGCTCTGGCTGGAAACATAACTAAACTCTACTCTAGCTCTGGCTGGAAACATATCTAAACTCTTCTCTAGCCCTGGCTGGAAACATAACTAAACTCTACTCTAGCTCTTGTTGGAAACATAACTAAACTCTACTCTAGCTCTTGTTGGAAACATAACTAAACTCTACTCTAGCTCTTGTTGGAAACATAACTAAACTATACTCTAGCTCTTGTTGGAAACATAACTAAACTCTACTCTAGCTCTTGTTGGAAACATAACTAAACTATACTCTAGCCCTGGCTGGAAACATAACTAAACTCTACTCTAGCTCTGGCTGGAAACATAACTAAACTCTACTCTAGCCCTGGCTGGAAACATAACTAAACTATACTCTAGCCCTGGCTGGAAACATAACTAAACTATACTCTAGCCCTGGCTGGAAACATAACTAAACTCTAGCTCTTGTTGGAAACATAACTAAACTCTACTCTAGCCCTGGCTGGAAACATAACTAAACTCTACTCTAGCTCTGGCTGGAAACATAACTAAACTCTACTCTAGCTCTAGCTGGAAACATAACTAAACTCTACTCTAGCTCTGGCTGGAAACATAACTAAACTCTACTCTAGCTCTGGCTGGAAACATATCTAAACTCTTCTCTAGCCCTGGCTGGAAACATAACTAAACTCTACTCTAGCTCTTGTTGGAAACATAACTAAACTCTACTCTAGCTCTTGTTGGAAACATAACTAAACTCTACTCTAGCTCTTGTTGGAAACATAACTAAACTATACTCTAGCTCTTGTTGGAAACATAACTAAACTCTACTCTAGCTCTTGTTGGAAACATAACTAAACTATACTCTAGCCCTGGCTGGAAACATAACTAAACTCTACTCTAGCTCTGGCTGGAAACATAACTAAACTCTACTCTAGCCCTGGCTGGAAACATAACTAAACTCTACTCTAGCTCTGGCTGGAAACATAACTAAACTATACTCTAGCTCCTGTTGGAAACATAACTAAACTCTACTCTAGCTCTTGTTGGAAACATAACTAAACTATACTCTAGCCCTGGCTGGAAACATAACTAAACTCTACTCTAGCTCTTGTTGGAAACATAACTAAACTATACTCTAGCTCTGGCTGGAAACATAACTAAACTCTACTCTAGCTCTTGTTGGAAACATAACTAAACTCTACTCTAGCTCTGGCTGGAAACATAACTAAACTCCAGTCTAGCTCTGTCTGGAAACATAACTAAACTAAACTCCACTCTAGCTCTGCCTGGAAACATAACTAAACTCCACTCTAGCTGGAAACATAACTAAACTAAACTCCACTCTAGCTCTGGCTGGAAACATAACTAAACTCTACTCTAGCTCTTGTTGGAAACATAACTAAACTCTACTCTAGCTCTTGTTGGAAACATAACTAAACTATACTCTAGCTCTTGTTGGAAACATAACTAAACTCTACTCTAGCTCTTGTTGGAAACATAACTAAACTATACTCTAGCCCTGGCTGGAAACATAACTAAACTCTACTCTAGCTCTGGCTGGAAACATAACTAAACTATACTCTAGCCCTGGCTGGAAACATAACTAAACTATACTCTAGCCCTGGCTGGAAACATAACTAAACTATACTCTAGCCCTGGCTGGAAACATAACTAAACTCGACTCTAGCTCTGGCTGGAAACATAACTAAACTCTACTCTAGCCCTGGCTGGAAACATAACTAAACTCTACTCTAGCTCTGGCTGGAAACATAACTAAACTCTACTCTAGCTCTGGCTGGAAACATAACTAAACTCTACTCTAGCTCTGGCTGGAAACATAACTAAACTCTACTCTAGCTCTGGCTGGAAACATATCTAAACTCTTCTCTAGCCCTGGCTGGAAACATAACTAAACTCTACTCTAGCTCTTGTTGGAAACATAACTAAACTCTACTCTAGCTCTTGTTGGAAACATAACTAAACTCTACTCTAGCTCTTGTTGGAAACATAACTAAACTATACTCTAGCTCTTGTTGGAAACATAACTAAACTCTACTCTAGCTCTTGTTGGAAACATAACTAAACTATACTCTAGCCCTGGCTGGAAACATAACTAAACTCTACTCTAGCTCTGGCTGGAAACATAACTAAACTCTACTCTAGCCCTGGCTGGAAACATAACTAAACTATACTCTAGCCCTGGCTGGAAACATAACTAAACTATACTCTAGCCCTGGCTGGAAACATAACTAAACTCTACTCTAGCTCTGGCTGGAAACATAACTAAACTCTACTCTAGCCCTGGCTGGAAACATAACTAAACTCTACTCTAGCTCTGGCTGGAAACATAACTAAACTATACTCTAGCTCTTGTTGGAAACATAACTAAACTCTACTCTAGCTCTTGTTGGAAACATAACTAAACTATACTCTAGCCCTGGCTGGAAACATAACTAAACTCTACTCTAGCTCTTGTTGGAAACATAACTAAACTATACTCTAGCTCTGGCTGGAAACATAACTAAACTCTACTCTAGCTCTTGTTGGAAACATAACTAAACTCTACTCTAGCTCTGGCTGGAAACATAACTAAACTCCAGTCTAGCTCTGTCTGGAAACATAACTAAACTAAACTCCACTCTAGCTCTGGCTGGAAACATAACTAAACTCCACTCTAGCTGGAAACATAACTAAACTAAACTCCACTCTAGCTCTGGCTGGAAACATAACTAAACTCTACTCTAGCTCTTGTTGGAAACATAACTAAACTCTACTCTAGCTCTTGTTGGAAACATAACTAAACTATACTCTAGCTCTTGTTGGAAACATAACTAAACTCTACTCTAGCTCTTGTTGGAAACATAACTAAACTATACTCTAGCCCTGGCTGGAAACATAACTAAACTCTACTCTAGCTCTGGCTGGAAACATAACTAAACTCTACTCTAGCCCTGGCTGGAAACATAACTAAACTATACTCTAGCCCTGGCTGGAAACATAACTAAACTATACTCTAGCCCTGGCTGGAAACATAACTAAACTCTACTCTAGCTCTGGCTGGAAACATAACTAAACTCTACTCTAGCCCTGGCTGGAAACATAACTAAACTCTACTCTAGCTCTGGCTGGAAACATAACTAAACTATACTCTAGCTCTTGTTGGAAACATAACTAAACTCTACTCTAGCTCTTGTTGGAAACATAACTAAACTATACTCTAGCCCTGGCTGGAAACATAACTAAACTATACTCTAGCCCTGGCTGGAAACATAACTAAACTCTACTCTAGCCCTGGCTGGAAACATAACTAAACTCTACTCTAGCTCTTGTTGGAAACATAACTAAACTCTACTCTAGCTCTGGCTGGAAACATAACTAAACTCCAGTCTAGCTCTGTCTGGAAACATAACTAAACTAAACTCCACTCTAGCTCTGGCTGGAAACATAACTAAACTCCACTCTAGCTGGAAACATAACTAAACTAAACTCCACTCTAGCTCTGGCTGGAAACATAACTATATTCCACTCTAGCTCTGGCTGGAAACATTACTAAACTCCACCCTAGCTATGGCTGGAAACAGAACTAAACTCCACTCTAGCTCTGGTTGGAAACATAACTAAACTCTACTCTGGCTAACCTCTAATCTAGCTCTGGCTGGAAACATAACAAAACTCTCCCCTGGCTAACCTCTACTCTAGCTCTGGCTGGACCATTACTAACCTCTACTCTAGCTCTGGCTGGAAACATTACTAAACTCCACTCTAACTCTGACTGGAAACATAACTAAACTCCACTATAGCTCTGCCTTGAAACATAACTAAACTCCACTCTTGCTCTGTCTGGAAACATAACTAAACTCTACTCTGGCTAACCTGTACTCTAGCTCTAGCATGAAACATGATAAACCTCCACTCTAGCTCTGGCTGGAAACATTACTAAACTCTACTCTAGCTCTGGCTGGAAACATAGTTAAACTCTACTCTGGCTAGAAATATAACTAAACTCTACACTTGCTATGGCTAGAAACATAACTAAAACAGACTGAAATACAACTGAACAGAACTATAACACTGTAATCCTTCCTTTGGTCAACGTACCTCTCCTGCTGGTTCAGATTGGTACTGCGTGAGTCACTGGACCTGATGGAAGAGTGACAATTCAAACTGATATGAATAAATGTAACATTTTATTGTCCGGTCAGTAATGTTATATTGTCTCTGTTAAATCTCCTGTTTCTTTATTATATTGTCCTGTCCAGTATCACAGTAAAGGATGTGAAGGCCCTGTTACCTCATATCAACTACAGAGTCCCCAACATGCGCTTCCTCAAAGACAAGCTACAGGTAATAGATGATAGATATCCCCAGGCATGTACAGGCTGCCACAGTTTTAAATGAGATGATTTGTACATGTAATAATTTGTGTACTTCCTGTCTGGACAGGAAGTGGAAGCCAGGTGTGATCTCTCCTTCCCTCACTTTGCTCAGCTCTACAGAACATTGATGTTCGACGCACAGAGGAGTGTGAGTAATAGGAAATATACGTACACACACATACAAATACACACACACACACACACACACACACACACTCCATGCCCTGTGTACCCCTCCCTCACCAGGCTCTCCCGTTGTTCCCTCAGATCATTGAGCAGCTGGAGCTCTCTTTCCCCCTCCGGTGAGTCCCACCTCCTTCTCTTCTCTTTTCCTCCACCTCCTATTGTCCATATGTGTCTTCCCAAATCTCCTCCATTTCTTTGATGTCTATCTATCTTCCTACCTCCTTTTTTATTCTCCTCTATTCTCAACCTACTAATTAGAGGTAACCTATAGATATTGTACTGCCCTTTAAAACATTTTCTGTGTGTGTGTGTGTGCGTGCGTGCGTGCATGCCTGCGTGCGTGCGTGTGTGTGTGTGTGTGTGTGTGTGTGTGTGTGTAGGAATGTGGACAGACCAGAGCTGTGTCAGATCTCTTTTTACGACTTCCAGAAGTTTCTACAGCTGGATCAGAAGGTACTGGCACATTTTCACGTGCTTCACGGTTAACGTATTACACAGTGCTGCTGTGAGAGTCTCCTGCTCAGTGAAACAGATGCTGCTGTCTGTAACTGTATGAGCTCTCTAGAGATGTACTAGAGAGCTAATCTCTGCATCTTTGCACTAATGGTTTATGTGATAGCATGGACAGTGCCATTGAGAACTATCTCCATTTTAATGTTCTCAATTTCTTCTTCTACTACTTCTATGAGTTTATTGACAGTTTGTAAACAAACTGAAAGGTTACATACATACTGCCACCAGGAGTGTGTTGTCTGAACAGGTATCAGAATCTCCTCCTTTTCTTTGATGTCTATCCATCTCCCCACCTCACATTGTTTTGTATTCTTCTTGAATCAGAATCTCCTTTATTGGTGTACACAGACAGACAATTAACAGAATACACAGATAGACAATTGACAGAGTATACATACAGGCAATTAACAGAATACACAGACAGACAATTAACAGAGCACTACTCTGGACGGGCGGGCAAGTGCGGGCAGCGATCGTTCGAAGAGCATGCATTTAGTTTTACTTGCAGTTGGAGGCCATGGAAGGAGAGTTGTATGGCATTGAAGCTCGTCTGAAGGTTAGTTAACACAGTGTCCAAAGAAGGGCCAGAGTATACAGAATGGTGTCGTCTGTATAGAGGTGGATCAGAGACTCACCAGCAGCAAGATCGAAATCATTGATATATTCAGAGAAGAGAGTCAGCCCAAGAATTGAACCCTGTGGCACCCCCATAGAGACTGCCAGATGCCCGGACAACAGGCCCTCAGATTTGACACACTGAACTCTGTCAGATAAGTAGTTGCTGAACCAGGCGAGGCAATCATTTGAGTAACCAAGGCTGTTGAGTCTGCCGATGAGAATGTGGTGACTGACAGAGTCAAAAGTCTTGGCCAGGTCAATGAATATGGCTGCACAGTATTGTTTCTTATCTATGGTGGTTAAGATATAATTTAGTACCTTGAGCGTGGCTGAGATGCACCCGTGACCAGCTCTGAATCCAGATTGCATAGCGGAGAAGGTACAGTGGGATTCGAAATGGTCGGTGATCTGTTTGTTAACTTAGCTTTCGAAGACCTTAGAAAGGCAGGGTAGGATAGATATAGCTCTGTAGCAGTTTGGGTCAAGAGTGTCCCCCCCTTTGAAGAGTGGGATGACCGCAGCTGCTTTCCAATCTTTGGGAATCTCAGACGACACGAAAGAGAGGTTGAACAGGCTAGTAATAGGGTTGCAACAATTTTGGCAGATAATTTTTAGAAAGAAAGGGTCCAGATTGTCTAGCCCGGTTGATTTGTGGGTGTCCAGATTTTGCAGCTCTTTCAGAACATCAGCTGACTGGATTTGGGAGAAGGAGAAATGGGGAAGGCTTGGATGAGTTGCTGTGGGGGTTGCAGTGCTGTTGACTGGGGTAGGGGTAGCCAGGTGGAAAGCATGGCCAGCCGTGAAAAAATGCTTATTGAAATTCTCAATTATAGTGGATTTACCGGTGGTGATAGAGTTTCCTATCCTCAGTGCAGTGGGCAGCTGGGAGGAGGTGCTCTTATTCTCCATGGACTTTACAATGTTCCAGAACTTTTTTTAGTTTGTGTTGCAGGAAGCAAATTTCTGCTTGAAAAAGCTAGCCTTGGCTTTTCTAACTGCCTGTGTATATTGGTTTCTAGCTTCCCTAAAAAGTTGCATTTCACAGGGGCTGTTCGATGCTAATGCAGAACGCCACAGGATGTTTTTGTGTTGGTTAAGGGCAGTCAGGTCTGGAGAGAACCAAGTGCTATATCTGTTCTTGGTTCTAAATTTCTTGAATGGGGCATGCTTATTTAAGATGGCGATCAAGGCTTTTTTTTTTAAATACTAGGCATCTTCTACTGACAGGATGAGGTTGATATCCTTCCAGGATACCCGGGCCAGGTCGATTAGAAAGGCTTTCAGGGAGCATTTGATAGTGATGAGTGGAGGTTGTTTGACCGCTGACATATAACGGATGCAAGCAATGAGGTAGTGATCGCTGAGATCTTGGTTGAAAACAGCAGAGTTGTATTTAGAGGGCAAGTTGGTTAGGATGATATCTATGAGGGTGCCCATGTTTACGGGCTTTGGGGTGGTACCTGGTAGGTTCATTGATAATTTGTGTGAGATTGAGGGCATCAAGCTTAGATTGTAGGATGGTCAGGGTGTTAAACATGTCACAGTTTAGGTCACCTAGCAGCACGAGCTCTGAAGATAGATGGGGGGCAATCAGTTCACATATGGTATCCAGATAACAGCTGGGGGCAGAGGGTGGTCTATAGCAGGCGGCAACAGTGAGAGACTGGTTTTTAGAGAGGTGGACTTTTAAAAGTAGAAGTTCAAATTGTTTGGGTACAGACCTGGATAGTAGGACAGAACTCTGCAGGCTATCTCTGCAGTAGATTGCAACACCACCCCCTTTTGCCATTCTATCTTGTCTAAAAATGTTGTAGTTAGGGATGGAGATTTCTGAGTTATTGGTGGTCTTTCTAAGCCAGGATTCAGACACGGCTAAGACATCCGGGTTGGCAGAGTGTGCTAACACAGTGAATAAAACAAACTTAGGGAGGAGGCTTCTAATGTTAACATGCATGAAACCAAGGCTTTTATGGTTACAGAAGTCATCAAAAGAGAGTGCCTGGGGAATAGGACCTGGATTCACCTCTACATCGCCAGAGGAACAGTGGAGGAGTAGGATAAGGGTACGGCAAAATGCCATGAGAATTGGACGTCTAGGACGTTCGGAACAGAGAGTAAAAGGAGCAGGTTTCTGGGGGCGATAAAATAGATTCAAGGAATAGTGTACAGAAAATGTATGGTAGGATGTGAATGCAGTGGAGGTAAACCTAGGCATTGAGTGATGATGAAAGAGATATTGTCTCTAGAAACATAATTGAAACCAGGTGATGTCATCGCATGTGTGGGTGGTGGAACTGAAAGGTTGGATAAGGTGTAATGAGCAGGGCTAGAGGCTCTACAGTGAAATAAGCCAATAAACACTAACCAGAACAACAATGGACAAGGCATATTGACATTATGGAGAGGCATGCTTAGCTGAGTGATCATAAGGGTCCAGTGAGTAGTGAGGTTTGTTGGGGTCACGGCGATTCAGACAGCTAGCCGAGCCGTGGGTTGCAAGCTAGCAGAAGATGGAGGTCTGTTTTTAGCCACCCCGTGCGTTTCCGTCGGTAGATTAGTGGGTTCCGTGTGGTAGAGGGGACAAATCCAATTGTCAAAATAGTTATAGTTATAGTGGCCCAAGAAGATTGTTCGATAGACCTGTTCAGATAGCAGCCGATATGCTCAAGACAGCTAACGATTAGTGGGCCGCAGTTAGCAGATGGGCGTTCAGGTTACGTCGCGATGGAGGGACCAGTTTAATAACTCCCTTGGGCAGATAATGTCGGTATTCCAGTCGTGAAGGCCCGGTGGGGCTCCGCATCGGCAGTAAAACGGGTCCGGATAGGTGTTTGTAGCCCAGGAGTGGCTGATGGAACTCTTCAGTTGGCTAGCTTCAGGATAATTGGTGTTTGCTCCGGAATCGACGTTAGCCAATAGTCACTCGGATAGCAGCTAGTTAGCTGCAAGATCCAGGTGTAAATGTCCAGAGCTTGCGGTAGAAATCCGGGGATATGCTCTGGTCTGAGTCGTGTAGTATAAAACTGGTGATAGCTTTCCTAGCTAAAGGATAGCTGATGACTGCTAGCCGTGGTTAGCTGAATACTAACGTTAGCTAGTGAGCTGGCTAACTTCTGGCTAGCTTCTGGCTAGCTTCTGGCTAGCTTCTGGCTAGCTTCTGGCTAACTTCTGGCTAGCTTCTGTTGTGGATTTTGGATATGAGGTGACTAATACTTTTGGAAAAAAAATAGATCCGCTCCACATTTGGTGAGGCGGGTTGCAGGAGTGTGTTTTGAAGTTTAGTTTTTAGAAAAAATATATAACAAGATATGCGAAGAAAAAGACAAAAAGATACAAAACATATATACACGGGACAAGACGAGGAGGACAAAGGATGTCTGACTGCTACACCATCTTGGAAACCTTGAAGAAGAAAAAAAAGACAGACAATTAACAGAGATTACAGACAGAAAATGAACAGAGTACACAGACAGGCAATAAACAGAGTACACAGACAGACAAAAATCAGAGTATACAGACAGACAATTAACAGAGTATACAGACAGACAATTAACCATATACAGTCAGCTACATTATAACTTATGCAGGTAGAGATGTATGAATAAAACTACAGACGACATTACAAACCATATATAGTCAGCTACATTATAACTTATGCAGGTAGAGATGTATGAATAAAACTACAGACTACATTACAAACCATATATAGTCAGCTACATTATAACTTATGCAGGTAGAGATGTATGAATAAAACTACATGGACATGACGATGTGCAATGGGGGAATTATAGTTAGTCCGTGGCAGAGCGCAAAGGGCAGTGCAAAGAGCAATGTGCAGTTCTAGGAAGAAAGTGAAGGGTGCATAGACAGTGTGAGTATTGCAGGGTGCATAGACAGTGTGAGTATTGCAGGGTGCATAGACAGTGTGAGTATTGCAGGGTGCATAGACAGTGTGAGTATTGCAGGGTGCATAGACAGTGTGAGTATTGCAGGGTGCATAGACAGTGTGATTATTGCAGGGTGCATAGACAGTGTGAGTGTTGCAGGGTACATAGACAGTGTGAGTCTTGCAGGGTGCATAGACAGTGTGATTATTGCAGGGTGCATAGACAGTGTGAGTATTGCAGGGTACATAGACAGTGTGAGTCTTGCAGGGTGCATAGACAGTGTGATTATTGCAGGGTGCATAGACACGATGAGTATTGCAGGGTGCATACACAGTGTGAGTATTGTAGGGTTCATAGACAGTGTGAGTATTGCAGGGTGCATAGACAGTGTGAGTATTGTAGGGTTCATAGACAGTGTGAGTATTGCAGGGTGCATAGACAGTGTGAGTATTGCAGAGTGCATAGTCATTGTGAGTATTGCAGGGTGCATAGACAGTGTGAGTATTGCAGGGTGCATAGACAGTGTGAGTATTGCAGGGTGCATAGACAGTGTGCGTATTGTAGGGTTCAAAGACAGTGTGAGTATTACAGGGTGCATAGACAGTGTGATTATTGCAGAGTGCATAGTCAGTGTGAGTATTGCAGAGTGCATAGTCATTGTGAGTATTGCAAGGTTCATTGACAGTGTGCGTATTGTAGGGTTCATAGACAGTGTGAGTATTGCAGGTGCATAGACAGTGTGCGTATTGTAGGGTTCATAGACAGTGTGAGTATTGCAGGGTGCATAGACAGTGTGCGTATTGTAGGGTTCATAGACAGTGTGCGTATTGAAGAGTGCATAGTCCATGAATCAGAAGATCCAGGTGGCCGGTTGGTAAGGGTCACAGCATGGGGGAAGAAACGGTTCAGGTTGCAGAAGGTTTTGGTTGTGATTGATCTGTACCGTTCGCCAGAGGGGAGTCTTTGGAAGAGGTGACGATCGTTGTGAAAGTGGTCGGTGATGATCTTTCCTGCATGCTTCCTTGTCCTGGAGTCATGAAGGTTTACGATGGAGGGCAGGTGGCAGTCGATGACCCTCACAGCATTTCCACAATCCGTTGCAGTTTGCCCTTGGACCAGGCAGAGGCATTCCGAACTAGACAGTGATCGAGGAGGTGAGGATGGACCCGATGATGGCTGTGTAGAGTGAGAGTTTGAATTTATTCAGCTGACGCAAGAAGTGCACCCTCTGTTGTGTCTTCTTGGTGACCACTGTGCTGTTGTCCTCCCACTTGAGGTTGTGGGAGGTGATGGTCCCCAGGAATTTGAATGACTCAGCCGTACTTACAGCTGAGCCGTTGATTTCAAGCCGTAGATTTTTTGTGACTGCACCGGGCCACCATCCTGTCAACCTCTCTCCGGTACATAGACTCGTCACTGTTGGAGATAAGCCCGACCAGGGTGGGGTCATCTGCGAACTTGAGTTGTTTGACCGACGGGTTGTCGGCGGTGCATTAGTTGGATTAGAGTGAGCATGGAAGAAGGGACAGAGAGTCCAAGAGAGGTTTTCCCTGCTTCACGTATTGTGTCCTGTTGGACAGGAAGTTGTTTATTCACTGACAAATGGAGTCAGATGACTTCACACAAGTCTTTGGGTTGTCGAGGTGCTGAAGGATGTAGTGGAGATCCATGTTGACAGCGGCGTCCACAGACCTGTTGGCTCTATAGGCGAACTGCAGTGGGTCGAGGAGGATGTAAGTGAAGGTTTTGAGGTGGGATAGGATAAGGCTAAGGTTGGTGATCTAACTGCCACCTGTAGTTATGGAACGTTTGCTCAGGAGTATAATTCATTGGTGATCTCTCCTGATGACCTGGATGAATTTCTGTGATCTTTCCTTAACCCATAGAAAGTCCCACCCAGTTGACTACTTCAAAATTGTGAGTCCTCAATGGTACTGCAAATGCTAAAACAAGCTTTGTGGCAAATTAGCCCTCTATCCAACTCTATGACTGAGACTTGTTTCCTGGTCGCATGTTGATGATGTCATGACCATGTGACACATGCAGGAGTCATGGGCGTCGGACCTGAGCCGCGTCAGAGAGTTCCTAACGGGCTACTTGAGGGGTGGAGCACAGACCGAACCTATGCTACAGCTAGATGAGGTAAGACGCATGCATACAAACACATGCACACATACACACCACTCTCTCTCTCCCTGATCTGCTCATCCTCTAATGTTTTGTTCTCTGTTCAGTTCCTGACGTTCCTGTACTCCAAGGAGAACTCATTGTGTGACCCTCGACCTGCTGTTGTTGTCTCTGACGACATGAAGAGACCCCTGTCTCAGTACTGGATTTCCTCATCACACAACACGTAGGGTCACACCTCTATACCTCTATACCTCTACCTCTCTCTATCTCTCTCAAATTACCAAATTACATACTGCTCATTCAACCCTCCATATAACACTCTCTTTTCACTTCCTTTCCTCCTCTCCTATCTTCCTCTTCTCTCCCTCCCTCTCCCTCATTCGCTCCCTCTCCCTTTCTCCCCCTTCTCTCTCAGGTATCTGACAGGTGATCAGTTCTCCAGTGAGTCATCTCTAGAGGCCTACGCTCGTTGCCTGAGGATGGGCTGTCGCTGCATAGAACGTAAGAACCTTCATCTTCTTCAACTCCCTCTATCTCTCTATCTCAATTCAATTCCTCTTCAACTCCCTCTATCTCTCTGTCTCAATTAAATTCCTCTTCAACTCCCTCTATCTCTCTATCTCAATTCAATTCCTCTTCAACTCCCTCTATCTCTCTATCTCAATTCAATTCCTCTTCAACTCCCTCTATCTCTCTATCTCAATTCAATTCCTCTTCAACTCCCTCTATCTCTCTATCTCAATTCAATTCCTCTTCAACTCCCTCTATCTCTCTATCTCAATTCAATTCCTCTTCAACTCCCTCTATCTCTCTATCTCAATTCAAATCCTCTTCAACTCCCTCTATCTCTCTTTCTCAATTCAATTCCTCTTCAACTCCCCCTATCTATCTATCTCAATTCAATTCCTCTTCAACTCCCTCTATCTCTCTTTCTCAATTCAATTCCTCTTCAACTCCCTCTCTCTCTTTCTCAATTCAATTCCTCTTCAACTCCCTCTATCTCTCTATCTCAATTAAAATCCTCTTTAACTCCCTCTATCTCTCTATCTCAATTCAATTCCTCTTCAACTCCCTCTATCTCTCTATCTCCATTCAATTCCTCTTCAACTCCCTCTCTCTCTTTCTCAATTCAATTCCTCTTCAACTCCCTCTATCTCTCTATCTCAATTAAAATCCTCTTTAACTCCCTCTATCTCTCTATCTCAATTCAATTCCTCTTCAACTCCCTCTATCTCTCTATCTCCATTCAATTCCTCTTCAACTCCCTCTATTTCTCTATCTCAATTCAATTCCTCTTCAACTCCCTCTATCTCTCTTTCTCAATTCAATTCCTCTTCAACTCCCTCTATCTCTCTTTCTCAATTCAATTCCTCTTCAACTCCCTCTATCTCTCTTTCTCAATTCAATTCCTCTTCAACTCCCTCTATCTCTCTTTCTAAATTCCTCTTCAACTCCCTCCATCTCTCTTTCTCAATTCAATTCTATTCTAAATGCTTTATTGGCATGATGAAAAAAAGTTGTATTGCCAAAGCAACACCACACAAGAATAAAGCATGCAGGAACATTCAAGGCAATTATTGATCAAATCAAATCTAACCTTGACCTTTGACCTTGCACTGTGTGAAAACATTGTTTCAGTTGATTGCTGGGATGGGCCTGATGACCTGCCAATCATCTACCATGGCCACACTCTCACCTCCAAGATCAAATTCCTGGACGTGCTGCACACCATCAAAGAGCATGCCTTTGTCACTTCAGAGTGAGTAGACACTCACTCACTCACTCACTCACTCACTCACTCACTCACTCACTCACTGTCTCTCTTTAACGTGTGTGTCTTACACGTGTGTTTGTATCTGTGTGTATCTGTATCTGTAGGTACCCAGTGATTCTGTCCATTGAGGACCACTGTAGTGTGGTCCAACAAAGGAACATGGCTACTCACTTTAAGAAGGTGTTTGGAGATCTGCTGCTGACCAAACCAGTGGACCTGAATGCAGATGAGCTGCCCTCGCCCTACCAGCTACGCAGGAAGATACTCATCAAGGTGACTGAACAACCGAACGGTCAAACACACTGACCATAACATGACCATGCCAAGTCTGTGGGCTGTGTCTGACATGGCTGTCTGAAATGGCTGTAGGGCCTCTGGTCATAAGACTACAAAAGGGAATAGTATGCCATTTCAGACACAATCCTGACCCAAAGTCAACCACTAGTCAACCTTAACTAAACTGTGTGTGTGTTTCAGCACAAGAAACTGGTGGAGGGCTCTCTGTATGAAGAGGTGACGTCAGCCAGCTACTCTGAGGCTGACATCAGTAACTCCCTCAGGAATGGCATTCTCTACCTGGAAGACCCCATAGACCACGTGAGTGTGTGTGTGGGATCATATGTGTATGTGACGTGTGGGCATACAGTAGATATGTGTGTGTGTCATAATTTCTATGTTGGTTACACGTGTGTGTGTGTGTGTGTGTGTGTGTGTGTGTGTGTGTGTGTGTGTGTGTGTGTGTTTCAGACATGGACTCCCCACTACTTTGTTCTGAGCAGTAATAAGATCTACTACTCGGAGGAGACTTCTCACTACCAGACTGCCGAGGAAGAGGAGGAGGAGGAGGAAGAGGAGGGTGTGAGGGGGAAAGAGGTGAGAGGGATGGTTACAAATGTGAGTGGAACAAACAATTCTTGCTCACACCTTATTTAACTGTCCTGTTTGGTCATATTTGTGAACAACATACTTTCTGTGACCTACTTAAAATAATTCAACACACTCAATGACCTTCAATGTGAGGAAAGAAACCTAAATGTAATTGTTAGGTAATTACTATTTTACCACTTAATGTCTAACTACAGTACTTACTAGGTAAATAGCAGGATGTCGAATTAAGTGGAACGGAATGTTTTGTAATTTGCATTTCTAATCTCTCTCTCTCTCCCCTCCCCTCTCTCTCCCCCTCTCCCCTCTTTCCTCCCACCCCCACCCCCCTCTGTCCCCCTCCCTCTCCTCCCCATCTAGGAGTGTAACAACAATGAGCAGCACTGTGCAGAGCGCTGGTTCCATGGGAAGCTGGGAGGGGGGCGGGATGGGAGACAGGTTGCTGAGAAACTGCTGCAGGAGTACTGTGAGGGCGGGGGCAAGGATGGGACCTTCCTGGTCCGAGAGAGTGAGACCTTCGTAGGAGACTACACTCTCTCCTTTTGGTCAGTCACCTATGTCTCTATGCTGGTCTTCTCTATGTCTCTATGCTAGTCCTCTCTATGTCTCTATGCTGGTCTTCTCTATGTCTCTATGCTAGTCCTCTCTATGTCTCTATGCTGGTATTTTCTATGTCTCTATACTAGTCCTCTCTATGTCTCTATGCTGGTCCTCTCTATGCTGGTCCTCTCTGTGCTGGTCCTCTCTATGTCTCTATGCTGGTCCTCTCTGTGCTGGTCCTCTCTATGTCTCTATGCTGGTCCTCTCTATGCTGGTCTTCTTTATGTCTCTATACTAGTCCTCTCTATGTCTCTATGCTGGTCCAATCTATGTCTCTATGTTGGTCCTCTCTATGTCTCTATGCTGGTCCTCTCTATGCTGGTCCTCTCTGTGCTGGTCCTCTCTATGTCTCTATGCTGGTCCTCTCTGTGTTGGTCCTCTCTATGTCTCTATGCTGGTCCTCTCTATGCTGGTCCTCTCTGTGCTGGTCCTCTCTATGTCTCTATGCTGGTCTTCTCTATGTCTCTATGCTAGTCCTCTCTATGTCTCTATGCTGGTCCAATCTATGTCTCTATGTTGGTCCTCTCAATGTCTCTATGTTGGTCCTCTCAATGTCTCTATGCTGGTCCTCTCTATGCTGGTCCTCTCTGTGCTGGTCCTCTCTATGTCTCTACGCTGGTCCTCTCTGTGCTGGTCCTCTCTATGCTCAAAACTTGAGACGTCTGTAGCATTGTTTTGTGTGACAAAATAGTATATTTTAGAGTGGCCTTTTAGTGAGTGGCCTCACTAACATGGATGTAAACAAATGTGTGCACACAATTTGAGAGAATTAAGCTGTTTATGTGTATGGAACATTTCTGGGATCTTTTATTTCAGCTCATGAATCATGGGACCAACACTTTACATGTTGTGTTTATATTTTTGTTCAGGATAGTACACTCAATACAGTAGGGAGTAGGGTGCCATTTGGAACCTTGTAGGTCCCCAGGATATGATGTCATGTGTGGGCCCTTCCATCTTGATTGACACCTGTGGCCCCTCCCCTCCAGGCGATCTGGGCGTGTGCAGCACTGTAGGATCCATTCCCGCCAGGAGTCTGGCTCCACCCGCTACTACCTGACTGACAACTTGGTGTTTGACAGCCTGTATAGACTCATCTGCCACTACAGAGACACGCCCCTACGCTGCAACGAGTTTGAGATGAGGCTGGGCAGCCCTGTACCACAGCCCAACGCACACGAGAGCAGAGAGTAAGAGGGGAGGGGTGTTGGGGTGTGTGTGTGTGTGTGTGTGTGTGTGTGTGTGTGTGTGTGTGTGTGTGTGTGTGTGTGTGTGTGTGTGTGAGAGAGAGAAAGTTAATGTGTTAGTAACACACATGTTGTGTTCCCCATGTTCACACACACACACACACACACCAGTGGAGGCTGCTGAGGGGAGGACAGCGTATAGTAATGGCTGGAACGGAGTGAATGAAATTACATCAAAAATATAGAAACCATGTGTTTGATGTTGTTGATATCTTTCCACCTGTTCCGCTCCAGTCATTACCACGAGCCCGTCCTCCCCAATTAAGGTGCCACCAACCTCCTGTGACACACACATGTCCTCATAAACACACACACGCGTCCTTATACACACACGCACGCGTCCTCATAAACACACACACGCGTCCTCATACATGCACGCTTTCATACACACATACATCCTCATACACACAGACGTGTGAGTACACTGTGTTATGTTGTGTTTAGGTGGTTCCACTCCAGTCTTTCTCGTGTCCAGGCTGAACACATGTTGATGAGGGTACCCAGAGACGGGGCCTACCTGCTCCGCAAACGCAGCGACATCAACTCCTACGCTATCTCCTTCAGGTAACACACACACACATAAACAAACACACCCATAGAAAAACAAAGACTTTTCAATTCTATTCAAATTCAATTCAATTTGCTTCGTAGACAACAATGACATGCTTACTTACTGGTCCTTTTCCAACAATGCTAAAATAGACACAGTGAATAAAGAATAAAAAAAGAGATTAAAAATAACATGGCTAAATACAGGAAGTAGAAAATAACATGGCTATATACAGGAAGTAGAAAATAACATGGCTATATATAGGCAGTACCAGTACCGAGTTGATCTGCAGGGGTACGAGGTATTTGAGGTAGATACAGTACCAGTCAAAGTTTGGGCACACCTACTGGAATCATGTGGTAACCAAAAAAGTGTTCAACAAATCTAAATATATTTTATATTTCAAAGTAGCCACCATTTGCTTTGATGACAGCTTTGCACACTCTTGGTATTCTCTCAACCAACAGTCCCACATATGTTGAGCACCTGTTGGCTCCTTTTCCTTCACTCTGCGGTCCAACTCATCCCAAACCATCTCAATGAGTCAATTGGTCAAATAGCCGTTACACAGCCTGGAGGTGTGTTGGGTCATTGTCCTGTTGAAAAACAAATGATAGTCCCACTAAGTGCAAACCAGATGGGATGGCGTATCGCCGCATAATGCTGTGGTAGCCATGCTGGTTAAGAGTGCCTTGAATTCTAAATAAATCATAGACAGTGTCACCAGCAAAGCACCCCACATCATCACATCTCCTCCTCCATGCTTCACGGTGGGAACCACACATGCGGAGATAATCGGTTCACCTACTCTGCGTCTCACAAAGACACAGTGGTTGGAACCAAAAATCTAATATTTGGACTCATCAGACCAAAGGTCAGATTTTCACTGGTCTCATGTCCATTGCTTGTGTTTATTGGGCCAAGCAAGTCTCTTCTTCTCATTGGTGTCATTTAGTTGTGGTTTCTTTGCAGCAATTCGATCATGAAGGCCTGATTCACGCAGTCTCCTCTGAACAGTTGATGTCTGTTACTGTAACTCTGTGAAGCATTTATTTGGGCTGCAATTTCTGAGGCTGGTAGCTCTAATGAACTTATCCTCTGCGGCAGAGGTAACTCAGGGTCTTCCTTTCCTGTGGCGGTCCTCATGAGAGCAAGTCTCATCATAGCGCTTGATGGTTTTTGCGACTGCACTTGAAGAAAATGTAGAAGTTCTTGAAATGTTCTAGATTGACTGACCTTCATGTCCTAAAGTCATGATGGACTGTCGTTTCTCTTTGCTTATTTGAGCTGTTCTTGCCATAATATGGACTTGGTCTTTGAAGGAAATGAAAGAAATTAACAAATTCATTATTTTTACACAAATTCACTTTTAACAGCTGTTAATTGAAATGCATTCCAGATGACTACCTCATGAAGCTGGTTTAGAGAATGCAAAGAGTGTGCAAAGCTGTCATCATGGCAAAGGGTGGCTACTTTGAAGAATTTCAAATATAAAATATATTTTGATTTATTGAACACTTTTTTTTGGTTACTATATGACTCCATATGTGTTGTTTCATAGTTTTGATGTCTCCATTATTATTCTACAATGTAGAAAATAGTATAAAAAAATAAAAAGCCCTTGAATCAGTAGGTGTGTCCAAACTTTTGACTGGTGCTGTATGTACTTTACATTTACGTAGTGTATAGCAGCATCGTATGTGGTGATTGTGAAAGTGTGTGTGCAGGGCGTCAGTATGCATGTGTGTGCATGTTATCTGTGTGTGGGCGTATGTTGTGTCTGTGTGTGTGTGTGTGTTGGGGTGTAAGTATGTGTGAGTGTGTGGGTAGAGTCCAGTGTGTTTACAGAGTCAGTGCATAAGAGTGTGAATGCAGGTAGTCCGGGTAGCCATTTGATTAGACATTTACAGTTGAAGTCAGAAGTTTACATATACCTCAGGCAAATACATTTAAACTCAGTTTTTTTTTACAATTCCTGACATTTAATCAAAGTAAAAATTCCCTGTCTTAGGTCAGTTAGGTCACTACTTTATTTTAAGAATGTGAAATGTCAGAATAATAGTAGAGAGAATAATTTATTTCAGCTTTTATTTCTTTCATCACATTCCCAGTGGGTTAGAAGTTTACATACACTCAATTAGTATTTGGTAGCATTGCCTTTAAATTGTTTAACTTGGGTCAAACGTTTCAGGTAGCCTTCCACAAGCTTCCCACAGTAAATTGGGTGACTTTTGGCCCATTCCTCCTGACAGAGTTGGTGTAACTTAGTCAGGATTGTAGGCCTCCTTGCTCGCACACACCTTTTCAGTTCTGCCCACAAATTGTCTGTATGATTGAGGTCAGGGCTTTGTGATGGCCACTCCAATACCTTGACTTTGTTGTCCTTAGGCCATCTTGCCACAACTTTGGAAGTATGCTTGGGGTCATTGTCCATTTGAAAGACCTATTTGCAACCAAGCTTTAACTTCCTGACTGATGTCTTGAGATGTTGCTTCAATATATCCACATAATGTTCCTTCCTCCATCTATTTTGTGAAGTGCACCAGTCCCTCCTGCAGCAAAGCACCCCCACAACATGATGCTGCCACCACCGCGCTTCACGGTTGGGATGGTGTTCTTCGGCTTGCAAGCCTCCCCCTTTTCCCTCCAAACATAACGATGGTCATTATGGCCAAACAGTTCTAATTTAGTTTCATCAGACCAGTGGACATTTCCCCAAAAAGTACGATCTTTGTCCCCATGTGCAGTTGCAAACCGTAGTCTGGCTTTTTATGGCAGTTTTGGAGTGGCTCCAAGGCACGACTTAGTGTATGTAGACTTCTGACCCACTGGAATTGTGATACAGTGAATTATAAGTGAAATAATCTGTTCTTTAAACAATTGTTGGAAAAATTACTTATGTCATGCACAAAGTAGATGTCCTAACCAACTTGCCAAAACTATAGTTTGCTAACATGAAATTTGTGGAGTGGTTGAAAAGTGAGTTTTAATGTCTCCAACCTAAGTGTATGTAAACTTCTGACTTAAACCGCAGCAGTATTCTTTAGCAGTCTCATGGCTTGGGGGTAGAAGCTGTTCAGTGTCCTGTTGGATCCAGACTTGGTGCACTGGTACAGCATGCCATGTGGTAGCAGAGAGAAAAGTTTGTGGCTTGGGTGGCTGAAGTCTTTGACAATTGTTTGATACTTCCTCTGACACTGCCTGGTATAGAGGTCCTGGATGGCAGGGAGCTCGGTCCCAGTGATGTACTGGGCCAGACGCACTTCCATTTGTGGCGCTTTGCGGTCGAATGTCAAGCAGTTGCCATACCAAGCGGTGATGCAGCCAGTCAAGATGCTCTCAATGTAGCTGTACAACTTTTTGAGAATCTGAGTGCCCAAACCTTTTATTTTACACTACACATCTCTGACCTTCCACCCCCATCTCTCTCTCCCTCTCCCTGTCCACTCCCCCCCCTCCCTTTCCCCCTTCTCTCTCTGTCAACTCCCCTCTCTCTCTTTCTCTCTGTCAACTCCCCTCTCCCCTCCGTCTCCTCACTCTCTCTCTATTGCCCGGCCTCTCTCCCCCTCCTTCTCCCCTCCCCCTTTCTCTCCCTCTCCTTGTCCACTCTCCCCTCTCTCCCTCTCTCCCCCTCTCCCCCCTCCCTTTCCCCCTTCTCTCTCCCTAGGGCGGAGGGTAAGATCAAACACTGTCGTATCCAGCAGGAGGGCCGTATGTTCATGTTGGGTAGCTCAGCAGAGTTCGAGAGTCTGGTTGACTTGGTCAGCTACTATGAGAAACACCCCCTGTACCGCAAAATGAGGCTGCGCTACCCCATCAACGAAGACACACTGGACCGCATGGGCACCACGGTAACACACACACACAGCTTGAATGTGTGTATTTTCAGATCTGATCTATTATATTGTTACGTATCCCTACTGTATATCTCTCTCTATTCAGGAGCTAGACTATGGAGCGTTGTATGAAGTCAGGACCCCACATTTCTACGTAGAGGCCAACAAGATGCCCACGGCTCGGGTAAGTGAAATATCATATTCTGTGTGTGTGAGTAAACTGACATTCGTAGGTTTGGGCATGCCTGTGTCTGGTGTGTGCCAATGACATATTTTATAATTTGGGCAGTAGCGGAAAGGTTGTGGTCATTGATATTGAAGTTGTGGCCATTAATGTTCAAGTTATGGTCATTAATGTTTGACTTGTGGTCTTCAGCAGTTGGTTATGTTGTGGTACTGTAAAGGTCTTCACGGGTCCAAACAGGGTCACAATATGCTTAAATGTTTTATTTTAATATAAAGAACTGTTCCGAACAGACCCAAGGACAACTAACCCGTTCTGTATAGACCTCGTCGGATCCAGATCCAGTCCGATCCAAGTGATGCAAGCAGCAGAAAAGTCATTTTTTAAGCTCCTTTATTAACCAGAGCTGAAAAAACGCGAGAGGGAGAGAGGTGTCGCTCTAGCATGTGGGAGAGGGGCCGTACTGTGAGCGAGTGACACGGGGAGCAGGGAGGAAGAGACAGAGATGAGAGACAGCAACCAAGCAAAAAGCCAACTCACACTGTGGTAGACTAATAGCTGCCATAGCTAGGTTATTTATCATCAAATTGTAACGGTTTTCTTCTGGGGAAAGAGAGGCGGACCAAAACGCAGCGTGGTTAGTTGTAAACATATTTAATAAAGATGAACAATGAACACTCTACAAAACAAGAAATGTGAAAAAACCGAAACAGCCCTATCTGGTGCAACAGAGACAGGAACAATCACCCACAAAACCCAACACAAAACAGGCTACCTAAATATGGTTCCCAATCAGAGACAATGACTAACACCTGCCTCTGATTGAGAACCATATCAGGCCAAACATAGAAATAGACAAACCAGACACACAACATAGAATGCCCACCCAGCTCACGTCCTGACCAACACTAAAACAAGGAAAACACATACGAACGATGGTCAGAACGTGACACAAATATTATGACGTAGTACCTGTCTTGACTGCATCAAACCGGGAGAAGTTAGTTAAGATAGCTAACATTAGCTAGCTAGGCTAATTGAGGCTGCAGTGCATGCGCTTTTTCATCCTAACAATCAATCAATCAAATGTATTTATAAAGCCCTTCTTACATCAGCTGATGTCACAAAATGCTGTACAGAAACCCAGCCTAAAACCCCAAACAGCAAGCAATGCAGGTGTAGATGGCACGGTGGCTAGGAAAAACTCCCTAGAAAGGCCAGAACCTAGGAAGAAACCTAGAGAGGAATCGGGCTATGAGGGGTGGCCAGTCCTCTTCTGGCTGTGCCGGGTAGAGATTATAACAAAACACGGCCAAGATGTTCAAATGTTCATAGATGACCAGCATGGTCAAGTAATAATAATCACAGTGGTTGTAGAGGGTGTAACAGGTCAGCACCTCAGGAGTAAATGTCAGTTGGCTTTTCATAGCCGATCATTCATAGTATCTCTACCGCTCTTGCTGTCTCTAGAGAGTTGAAGAGAGCAGGTCCGGGACAGGTAGCACGTCCGGTGAACAGGTCAGGGTTCCATAGCCGCAGGCAGAACAGTTGAAAATGGAGCAGCAGCACGGCCAGGTGGACTGGGGACAGCAAGGTGTCATCAGGCCAGGTAGTCCTGAGGCATGGTCCTATGGCTCAGGTCCTCCGAGAGAGAGAAAGAAAGAGAAAGAGAGAGAGAGAATTAGAAAGAGCATACTTAGATTCACACAGGACACCCGATAAGACAGGAGAAATACTCCAGATATAACAGACTGACCCTTGCCCCCCGACACATAAGCTATTGCAGCATAAATACTGGAGGCTGAGACAGGAGGAATCGGGAGACACTAGCCCCGTCCGACGATACCCCCGGACAGGGCCAAACAGGCAGGATATAACCCCACCCATTTTGCTTAAGCACAGCCTCTATACCACTGGAGGGATATCTTCAACCACCAACTTACTACCCTGAGACAAGGCCGAGTATAGCCCACAAAGATCTCCCCCACGGCACGAACCCATGGGGTGGAGCGCCAACCCGTACAGGAAGATCAAGCCAGTAACTCAACCCACTCAAGTGAAGCACCCCTCCTAGGGAGAGCATGGAAGAGCACCAGTAAGCCAGTGACTCAGCCCCTGCAGGCCAGACAGAGCCAGCAAGGGCTGTTCGCTACTCCAGTGCCTTTCCGTTCACCTGGGCCAGACTACACTCAATCATAGGACCTACTGAAGAGATGAGTCTTCAATAAAGACTTCAAGATCGAGACCGAGTCTGCGTCTCTCGCATGGATAGGCAGACAATTCCATAAAAATTGAGCTCTATAGGAGAAAGCCCTGCCTCCAGCTGTTTGCTGAAAAATTCTAGGGACAATAAGGAGGCCTGCGTCATGTGACCATAGCGTACGTGTAGGTATGTACGGCAGGACCAAATCGGAAAGATAGGTAGGAGCAAGCCCATGTAATGTTTTGTAGGTTAGCAGTATACCTTGAAATCAGCCCTAGCCTTAACAGGAAGCCAGTGTAGTGAGGCTAGCACTGGGGTAATATGATCAAATTTTTTGGTTCTAGTCAAGATTCTAGCAGCAGTGTTTAGCACTAACTGTAGTTTATTTAGTGCTCTATCCGAGTAGCCGGAAATTAGAGCATTGCAGTGGTCTAACCTAGAAGTGACAAAAGCATGGATACATTTTTCTGCATCATTTTTGGACAAAAAGTTTCAGATTTTTGCCATGTTACGTAGATAGAAAAAATCTTGATATGTTCGTCAAAAGAGAGATCAGGGTCCAGAGTAACGCCGAGGTCCTTCACAGTTTTATTTGAGACGACAGTACAACCATCAAGATTAATTGTCAGATTCAACAGAAAATCTATTTGTTTCTTGAAACCTAGAGCAAGCATCTCTGTTTTGTCCGAGTTTAATAGTAGAACATTTGCCACCATCCACTTCCTTATGTCTGAAACACAGGCTTCCAGGGAGGGCAATTTTGGAGCTTCGCCATGTTTCATCAAAATATACAGCTGTGTGTTGTCCGCATAGCAGTGAAAGTTAACATTATGTTTCCGAATGACATCACCAGAGGGACAATATATAGTGAAAACAATAGTGGTCCTAAAACGGAACCTTGAGGAACACCGAAATTTACAGTTGATTTGTCAGAGGACAAATCATCCACAGAGACAAACTGATATTTTCTTAGGCAGATAAGAGAGAAGATTATTTGTTGCGATTGCAAACTTAATGAAATGGTGGTCCGATAGTCCAGGATTATGAGGAAAAAACATTATGATCCACAAATTTATTCCACGGGACAAAACTAGGTCCAGAGTATGACTGTGACAGTGAGTGGGTCCAGAGACATGTTGGACAAAACCCACTGAGTCGATGATGGCTCCGAAAGCCTTTTGGAGTGGGTCTGTGGACTTTTCCATGTGAATATTAAAGTCACCAAAGATTAGAATATTATCTGCTATGACTACAAGGTCCGATAGGAATTCAGGGAACTCAATGAAGAACGCTGTATATGGCCCAGGAGGCCTGTAAACAGTAGCTATAAAAAGTTATTGAGTAGGCTACATAGATGTCATGACTAGAAGCTCAAAAGACAAAAACGCAGTCTTTTTTTTTTTGTAAATTGAAATTTGCTATCATAAATGCCTTTGTGGGATGCGCAGGGGATATCAGGAGGCAAGGCCTCATTTAACACATTAAATTCATCAGGCTTAAGCCATGTTTCAATCACATCAAGATTATGATCAGTGATTAGTTCATTGCCTATAACTGCCATTAAGTAGCCCTATTTTGAGATGTGAGGTATCACAATCTCTTTCAATAATGACAGGAATGGAGGTCTTCTTTCCAGTGAGATTGCTAAGGCGAACACAACCATGTTTAGTTTTGCCCAACCTAGATCGAGACACAGACCCAGTCTCAATGGGGAAGGCTGGGCTGACTACACTGACTGTGCTAGTGGTAGACTCCACTAAGCTGGCAGGCTGGCTAACAGCCTGCTGTCTGACCTGCACCCTATTTAATTGTGGAGCTAGAGGAGTTAGAGCCCTGTCTATGTTCGTAGATAAGTTGAGAGCACCCCTCCAGCTAGGATGGAGTCCGTTACTCCTCAGCAGGTCAGGCTTGGTCCTGTTTGTGGGTGAGTCCCAGAAAGAGGGCCAATTATCTACAAATGTTATCTTTTGGGAGGGGCAGAAAACAGTTTTCAACCAGTGATTGAGTTGTGAGACTGCTGTAGAGCTCATCACTCCCCCTAACTGGGAGGGGGCCAGAGACAATTACTCGATGCCGACACATCTTTCTAGCTGATTTACACACTGAAGCTATGTTGCGCTTGGTGATCTCTGACTGTTTCATCCTAACATCGTTGGCGCTGACGTGGATAACAATATCTCTATACTCTCTACACTCGCCAGTTTTAGCCTCAGCCAGCACCATCTTTAGATTAGCCTTAATGTCGGTAGCCCAGCCCCCTGGTAAACAGTGTATGATCGCTGGATGATTCGTTTTAAGTCTAATACTGCAGGTAATGGAGTCGCCAATCACTAGGGTTTTCAATTTGTCAGAGCTAATGGTGGGAGGCTTCGGCGTCTCAGACCCCGTAACGGGAGGAGTAGAGACAAGAGAAGGCTCGGACTCTGACTCCAACTCGCTGCTTAATGGGGGAAACCGGTTGAAAGTTTCTGTCGGCTGAATGAGCAACACCGGTTGAGCATTCCTACAGCATTTCCCTCCAGAAGCCATGAGAAAGTTGTCCGGCTGCGGGGACGAGGGGATTTATACTAACGTTATTATCTGTACTTACTGGTGGCACAGACACTGTTTCATCCTTTCCTACACTTAAATTGCCCTTGCCTAACGATTGCGTCTGAAGCTGGGCTTGCAGCACAGCTATCCTCGCCGTAAGGCGATCGTTCTCCTGTATATTATGAGTACAGCGACTGCAATTAGAAGGCATCATGTAAATGTTACTACTTAGCTTCGACTGGTGGAGGTCCTGACGAACCACGTCCGGGGTGAAAAATTAAAAATATATAACGGTAATTAAAAAGTAAAAACTTAAAGTTGTCAGGTAGCAAAGTAAGAGTAGCAACAAACCGCACAGCAGCACGTAAACAAGTCTACAAGTTGTGACCAATAACTCCATTCAGAATATTAAGTTGCAGCCTAGCTGTTGGCTCTTGGTCATTGTAGCCTATCCTTTAACTTTTAATTCCATCATTTTAATTCCATCTTCCATTGATTAGACATCTCCTAACTTTTGCCACACAGAGGCTCTATCACTGTGACCTACTGCCACTTTGATGACTTTTGATTGGCCATCAACAACAACAAGCTACACGCGCCACTCTCGTGAAAAGCAAAAGCAGCAGTATAAATGATCAAATGTCTCTCTCTCTACGGAAGCAGTAGTATTTAGATCTGTATGGGCGCTTCCGGACAAGTCAGTTGAAATGACACATGCCCGAGACCCGTGACAATCATATCAGATCTGACCCAGAAATGTGACATTATTTAGAATTCTGGATCAGGACCCGCTCGGGTCCCGGATCGTGTCTCGGGTATTCATGTACATGTGGATCCATGAAGACCTCTAGTGAACGGTCAAGGCCCTGTATGATTTAGTGTTTGTGTTGTTGTGTTGCAGTTTACGGTCAAGGCCCTGTATGATTTAGTGTTTGTGTTGTGTTGCAGTGTAAGGTCAAGGCCCTGTATGATTTAGTGTTTGTGTTGTGTTGCAGTGTAAGGTCAAGGCCCTGTATGATTTAGTGTTTGTGGTCTTGAGTTGCAGTGTAAGGTCAAGGCCCTGTATGATTTAGTGTTTGTGGTCTTGAGTTGCAGTGTACGGTCAAGGCCATGTATGATTTAGTGTTTGTGTTGTTGTGTTGCAGTTTACGGTCAAGGCCCTGTATGATTTAGTGTTTGTGTTGTTGTGTTGCAGTTTACGGTCAAGGCCCTGTATGATTTAGTGTTTGTGTTGTTGTGTTGCAGTGTAAGGTCAAGGCCCTGTATGATTTAGTGTTTGTGTTGTTGTGTTGCAGTTTACGGTCAAGGCCCTGTATGATTTAGTGTTTGTGTTGTTGTGTTGCAGTTTACGGTCAAGGCCCTGTATGATTTAGTGTTTGTGTTGTTGTGTTGCAGTTTACGGTCAAGGCCCTGTATGATTTAGTGTTTGTGTTGTGTTGCAGTTTACGGTCAAGGCCCTGTATGATTTAGTGTTTGTGTTGTTGTGTTGCAGTTTACGGTCAAGGCCCTGTATGATTTAGTGTTTGTGTTGTTGTGTTGCAGTGTAAGGTCAAGGCCCTGTATGATTTAGTGTTTGTGTTGTTGTGTTGCAGTGTACGGTCAAGGCCCTGTATGATTTAGTGTTTGTGTTGTTGTGTTGCAGTGTACGGTCAAGGCCCTGTATGATTTAGTGTTTGTGTTGTGTTGCAGTTTACGGTCAAGGCCCTGTATGATTTAGTGTTTGTGTTGTTGTGTTGCAGTGTAAGGTCAAGGCCCTGTATGATTTAGTGTTTGTGTTGTTGTGTTGCAGTGTAAGGTCAAGGCCCTGTATGATTTAGTGTTTGTGTTGTTGTGTTGCAGTGTAAGGTCAAGGCCCTGTATGATTTAGTGTTTGTGTTGTGTTGCAGTTTACGGTCAAGGCCCTGTATGATTTAGTGTTTGTGTTGTTGTGTTGCAGTTTACGGTCAAGGCCCTGTATGATTTAGTGTTTGTGTTGTGTTGCAGTGAACGGTCAATGCCCTGTATGATTTAGTGTTTGTGTTGTGTTGCAGTGTAAGGTCAAGGCCCTGTATGATTTAGTGTTTGTGTTGTGTTGCAGTGTACGGTCAAGGCCCTGTATGATTTAGTGTTTGTGTTGTTGTGTTGCAGTTTACGGTCAAGGCCCTGTATGATTTAGTGTTTGTGTTGTTGTGTTGCAGTTTACGGTCAAGGCCCTGTATGATTTAGTGTTTGTGTTGTTGTGTTGCAGTGAACGGTCAAGGCCCTGTATGATTTAGTGTTTGTGTTGTGTTGCAGTTTACGGTCAAGGCCCTGTATGATTTAGTGTTTGTGTTGTTGTGTTGCAGTGTACGGTCAAGGCCCTGTATGATTTAGTGTTTGTGTTGTGTTGCAGTGTAAGGTCAAGGCCCTGTATGATTTAGTGTTTGTGTTGTGTTGCAGTTTACGGTCAAGGCCCTGTATGATTTAGTGTTTGTGTTGTTGTGTTGCAGTGTACGGTCAAGGCCCTGTATGATTTAGTGTTTGTGTTGTGTTGCAGTGTACGGTCAAGGCCCTGTATGATTTAGTGTTTGTGTTGTTGTGTTGCAGTTTACGGTCAAGGCCCTGTATGATTTAGTGTTTGTGTTGTGTTGCAGTTTACGGTCAAGGCCCTGTATGATTTAGTGTTTGTGTTGTTGTGTTGCAGTGTAAGGTCAAGGCCCTGTATGATTTAGTGTTTGTGTTGTTGTGTTGCAGTTTACGGTCAAGGCCCTGTATGATTTAGTGTTTGTGTTGTGTTGCAGTGTAAGGTCAAGGCCCTGTATGATTTAGTGTTTGTGTTGTTGTGTTGCAGTTTACGGTCAAGGCCCTGTATGATTTAGTGTTTGTGTTGTGTTGCAGTGTACGGTCAAGGCCCTGTATGATTTAGTGTTTGTGTTGTGTTGCAGTTTACGGTCAAGGCCCTGTATGATTTAGTGTTTGTGTTGTTGTGTTGCAGTTTACGGTCAAGGCCCTGTATGATTTAGTGTTTGTGTTGTGTTGCAGTTTACGGTCAAGGCCCTGTATGATTTAGTGTTTGTGTTGTGTTGCAGTGTAAGGTCAAGGCCCTGTATGATTTAGTGTTTGTGTTGTTGTGTTGCAGTGTAAGGTCAAGGCCCTGTATGATTTAGTGTTTGTGTTGTTGTGTTGCAGTGTAAGGTCAAGGCCCTGTATGATTTAGTGTTTGTGTTGTGTTGCAGTTTACGGTCAAGGCCCTGTATGATTTAGTGTTTGTGTTGTTATGTTGCAGTTTACGGTCAAGGCCATGTATGATTTAGTGTTTGTGTTGTGTTGCAGTTTACGGTCAAGGCCCTGTATGATTTAGTGTTTGTGTTGTTGTGTTGCAGTTTACGGTCAAGGCCCTGTATGATTTAGTGTTTGTGTTGTTGTGTTGCAGTGAACGGTCAAGGCCCTGTATGATTTAGTGTTTGTGTTGTGTTGCAGTTTACGGTCAAGGCCCTGTATGATTTAGTGTTTGTGTTGTTGTGTTGCAGTTTACGGTCAAGGCCCTGTATGATTTAGTGTTTGTGTTGTTGTGTTGCAGTGTATGGTCAAGGCCCTGTATGATTTAGTGTTTGTGTTGTTGTGTTGCAGTGTAAGGTCAAGGCCCTGTATGATTTAGTGTTTGTGTTGTTGTGTTGCAGTGTAAGGTCAAGGCCCTGTATGATTTAGTGTTTGTGTTGTGTTGCAGTGTAAGGTCAAGGCCCTGTATGATTTAGTGTTTGTGGTCTTGAGTTGCAGTGTAATGTCAAGGCCCTGTATGATTTAGTGTTTGTGGTCTTGAGTTGCAGTGTAAGGTCAAGGCCCTGTATGATTTAGTGTTTGTGTTGTTGTGTTGCAGTGTAAGGTCAAGGCCCTGTATGATTTAGTGTTTGTGTTGTGTTGCAGTTTACGGTCAAGGCCCTGTATGATTTAGTGTTTGTGTTGTTATGTTGCAGTTTACGGTCAAGGCCATGTATGATTTAGTGTTTGTGTTGTGTTGCAGTTTACGGTCAAGGCCCTGTATGATTTAGTGTTTGTGTTGTTGTGTTGCAGTTTACGGTCAAGGCCCTGTATGATTTAGTGTTTGTGTTGTTGTGTTGCAGTGAACGGTCAAGGCCCTGTATGATTTAGTGTTTGTGTTGTGTTGCAGTTTACGGTCAAGGCCCTGTATGATTTAGTGTTTGTGTTGTTGTGTTGCAGTTTACGGTCAAGGCCCTGTATGATTTAGTGTTTGTGTTGTTGTGTTGCAGTGTAAGGTCAAGGCCCTGTATGATTTAGTGTTTGTGTTGTTGTGTTGCAGTGTAAGGTCAAGGCCCTGTATGATTTAGTGTTTGTGTTGTTGTGTTGCAGTGTAAGGTCAAGGCCCTGTATGATTTAGTGTTTGTGTTGTGTTGCAGTGTAAGGTCAAGGCCCTGTATGATTTAGTGTTTGTGGTCTTGAGTTGCAGTGTAAGGTCAAGGCCCTGTATGATTTAGTGTTTGTGGTCTTGAGTTGCAGTGTAAGGTCAAGGCCCTGTATGATTTAGTGTTTGTGGTCTTGAGTTGCAGTGTAAGGTCAAGGCCCTGTATGATTTAGTGTTTGTGGTCTTGAGTTGCAGTGTAAGATCAAGGCCCTGTATGATTTAGTGTTTGTGTGGTTGTGTTGCAGTGTAAGGTCAAGGCCCTGTATGATTTAGTGTTTGTGTTGTGTTGCAGTTTACGGTCAAGGCCCTGTATGATTTAGTGTTTGTGTTGTTGTGTTGCAGTTTACGGTCAAGGCCATGTATGATTTAGTGTTTGTGTTGTTGTGTTGCAGTGTAAGGTCAAGGCCATGTATGATTTAGTGTTTGTGTTGTGTTGCAGTTTACGGTCAAGGCCCTGTATGATTTAGTGTTTGTGTTGTTGTGTTGCAGTGTACGGTCAAGGCCCTGTATGATTTAGTGTTTGTGTTGTTGTGTTGCAGTTTACGGTCAAGGCCCTGTATGATTTAGTGTTTGTGTTGTTGTGTTGCAGTTTACGGTCAAGGCCATGTATGATTTAGTGTTTGTGTTGTGTTGCAGTTTACGGTCAAGGCCCTGTATGATTTAGTGTTTGTGTTGTTGTGTTGCAGTGTACGGTCAAGGCCCTGTATGATTTAGTGTTTGTGGTCTTGAGTTGCAGTGTAAGGTCAAGGCCCTGTATGATTTAGTGTTTGTGGTCTTGAGTTGCAGTGTACGGTCAAGGCCATGTATGATTTAGTGTTTGTGTTGTTGTGTTGCAGTTTACGGTCAAGGCCCTGTATGATTTAGTGTTTGTGTTGTTGTGTTGCAGTTTACGGTCAAGGCCCTGTATGATTTAGTGTTTGTGTTGTTGTGTTGCAGTGTAAGGTCAAGGCCCTGTATGATTTAGTGTTTGTGTTGTTGTGTTGCAGTTTACGGTCAAGGCCCTGTATGATTTAGTGTTTGTGTTGTTGTGTTGCAGTTTACGGTCAAGGCCCTGTATGATTTAGTGTTTGTGTTGTTGTGTTGCAGTTTACGGTCAAGGCCCTGTATGATTTAGTGTTTGTGTTGTGTTGCAGTTTACGGTCAAGGCCCTGTATGATTTAGTGTTTGTGTTGTTGTGTTGCAGTTTACGGTCAAGGCCCTGTATGATTTAGTGTTTGTGTTGTTGTGTTGCAGTGTAAGGTCAAGGCCCTGTATGATTTAGTGTTTGTGTTGTTGTGTTGCAGTGTACGGTCAAGGCCCTGTATGATTTAGTGTTTGTGTTGTTGTGTTGCAGTGTACGGTCAAGGCCCTGTATGATTTAGTGTTTGTGTTGTGTTGCAGTTTACGGTCAAGGCCCTGTATGATTTAGTGTTTGTGTTGTTGTGTTGCAGTGTAAGGTCAAGGCCCTGTATGATTTAGTGTTTGTGTTGTTGTGTTGCAGTGTAAGGTCAAGGCCCTGTATGATTTAGAGTTTGTGTTGTTGTGTTGCAGTGTAAGGTCAAGGCCCTGTATGATTTAGTGTTTGTGTTGTGTTGCAGTTTACGGTCAAGGCCCTGTATGATTTAGTGTTTGTGTTGTTGTGTTGCAGTTTACGGTCAAGGCCCTGTATGATTTAGTGTTTGTGTTGTGTTGCAGTGAACGGTCAATGCCCTGTATGATTTAGTGTTTGTGTTGTGTTGCAGTGTAAGGTCAAGGCCCTGTATGATTTAGTGTTTGTGTTGTGTTGCAGTGTACGGTCAAGGCCCTGTATGATTTAGTGTTTGTGTTGTTGTGTTGCAGTTTACGGTCAAGGCCCTGTATGATTTAGTGTTTGTGTTGTTGTGTTGCAGTTTACGGTCAAGGCCCTGTATGATTTAGTGTTTGTGTTGTTGTGTTGCAGTGAACGGTCAAGGCCCTGTATGATTTAGTGTTTGTGTTGTGTTGCAGTTTACGGTCAAGGCCCTGTATGATTTAGTGTTTGTGTTGTTGTGTTGCAGTGTACGGTCAAGGCCCTGTATGATTTAGTGTTTGTGTTGTGTTGCAGTGTAAGGTCAAGGCCCTGTATGATTTAGTGTTTGTGTTGTGTTGCAGTTTACGGTCAAGGCCCTGTATGATTTAGTGTTTGTGTTGTTGTGTTGCAGTGTACGGTCAAGGCCCTGTATGATTTAGTGTTTGTGTTGTGTTGCAGTGTACGGTCAAGGCCCTGTATGATTTAGTGTTTGTGTTGTTGTGTTGCAGTTTACGGTCAAGGCCCTGTATGATTTAGTGTTTGTGTTGTGTTGCAGTTTACGGTCAAGGCCCTGTATGATTTAGTGTTTGTGTTGTGTTGCAGTGTAAGGTCAAGGCCCTGTATGATTTAGTGTTTGTGTTGTTGTGTTGCAGTTTACGGTCAAGGCCCTGTATGATTTAGTGTTTGTGTTGTGTTGCAGTGTACGGTCAAGGCCCTGTATGATTTAGTGTTTGTGTTGTGTTGCAGTTTACGGTCAAGGCCCTGTATGATTTAGTGTTTGTGTTGTTGTGTTGCAGTTTACGGTCAAGGCCCTGTATGATTTAGTGTTTATGTTGTGTTGCAGTTTACGGTCAAGGCCCTGTATGATTTAGTGTTTGTGTTGTTGTGTTGCAGTGTAAGGTCAAGGCCCTGTATGATTTAGTGTTTGTGTTGTTGTGTTGCAGTTTACGGTCAAGGCCCTGTATGATTTAGTGTTTGTGTTGTGTTGCAGTGTAAGGTCAAGGCCCTGTATGATTTAGTGTTTGTGTTGTTGTGTTGCAGTTTACGGTCAAGGCCCTGTATGATTTAGTGTTTGTGTTGTGTTGCAGTGTACGGTCAAGGCCCTGTATGATTTAGTGTTTGTGTTGTGTTGCAGTTTACGGTCAAGGCCCTGTATGATTTAGTGTTTGTGTTGTTGTGTTGCAGTTTACGGTCAAGGCCCTGTATGATTTAGTGTTTGTGTTGTGTTGCAGTTTACGGTCAAGGCCCTGTATGATTTAGTGTTTGTGTTGTGTTGCAGTGTAAGGTCAAGGCCCTGTATGATTTAGTGTTTGTGTTGTTGTGTTGCAGTGTAAGGTCAAGGCCCTGTATGATTTAGTGTTTGTGTTGTTGTGTTGCAGTGTAAGGTCAAGGCCCTGTATGATTTAGTGTTTGTGTTGTGTTGCAGTTTACGGTCAAGGCCCTGTATGATTTAGTGTTTGTGTTGTTATGTTGCAGTTTACGGTCAAGGCCATGTATGATTTAGTGTTTGTGTTGTGTTGCAGTTTACGGTCAAGGCCCTGTATGATTTAGTGTTTGTGTTGTTGTGTTGCAGTTTACGGTCAAGGCCCTGTATGATTTAGTGTTTGTGTTGTTGTGTTGCAGTGAACGGTCAAGGCCCTGTATGATTTAGTGTTTGTGTTGTGTTGCAGTTTACGGTCAAGGCCCTGTATGATTTAGTGTTTGTGTTGTTGTGTTGCAGTTTACGGTCAAGGCCCTGTATGATTTAGTGTTTGTGTTGTTGTGTTGCAGTGTATGGTCAAGGCCCTGTATGATTTAGTGTTTGTGTTGTTGTGTTGCAGTGTAAGGTCAAGGCCCTGTATGATTTAGTGTTTGTGTTGTTGTGTTGCAGTGTAAGGTCAAGGCCCTGTATGATTTAGTGTTTGTGTTGTGTTGCAGTGTAAGGTCAAGGCCCTGTATGATTTAGTGTTTGTGGTCTTGAGTTGCAGTGTAATGTCAAGGCCCTGTATGATTTAGTGTTTGTGGTCTTGAGTTGCAGTGTAAGGTCAAGGCCCTGTATGATTTAGTGTTTGTGTTGTTGTGTTGCAGTGTAAGGTCAAGGCCCTGTATGATTTAGTGTTTGTGTTGTGTTGCAGTTTACGGTCAAGGCCCTGTATGATTTAGTGTTTGTGTTGTTATGTTGCAGTTTACGGTCAAGGCCATGTATGATTTAGTGTTTGTGTTGTGTTGCAGTTTACGGTCAAGGCCCTGTATGATTTAGTGTTTGTGTTGTTGTGTTGCAGTTTACGGTCAAGGCCCTGTATGATTTAGTGTTTGTGTTGTTGTGTTGCAGTGAACGGTCAAGGCCCTGTATGATTTAGTGTTTGTGTTGTGTTGCAGTTTACGGTCAAGGCCCTGTATGATTTAGTGTTTGTGTTGTTGTGTTGCAGTTTACGGTCAAGGCCCTGTATGATTTAGTGTTTGTGTTGTTGTGTTGCAGTGTAAGGTCAAGGCCCTGTATGATTTAGTGTTTGTGTTGTTGTGTTGCAGTGTAAGGTCAAGGCCCTGTATGATTTAGTGTTTGTGTTGTTGTGTTGCAGTGTAAGGTCAAGGCCCTGTATGATTTAGTGTTTGTGTTGTGTTGCAGTGTAAGGTCAAGGCCCTGTATGATTTAGTGTTTGTGGTCTTGAGTTGCAGTGTAAGGTCAAGGCCCTGTATGATTTAGTGTTTGTGGTCTTGAGTTGCAGTGTAAGGTCAAGGCCCTGTATGATTTAGTGTTTGTGGTCTTGAGTTGCAGTGTAAGGTCAAGGCCCTGTATGATTTAGTGTTTGTGGTCTTGAGTTGCAGTGTAAGATCAAGGCCCTGTATGATTTAGTGTTTGTGTGGTTGTGTTGCAGTATAAGGTCAAGGCCCTGTATGATTTAGTGTTTGTGTTGTGTTGCAGTTTACGGTCAAGGCCCTGTATGATTTAGTGTTTGTGTTGTTGTGTTGCAGTTTACGGTCAAGGCCATGTATGATTTAGTGTTTGTGTTGTTGTGTTGCAGTGTAAGGTCAAGGCCATGTATGATTTAGTGTTTGTGTTGTGTTGCAGTTTACGGTCAAGGCCCTGTATGATTTAGTGTTTGTGTTGTTGTGTTGCAGTGTACGGTCAAGGCCCTGTATGATTTAGTGTTTGTGTTGTTGTGTTGCAGTTTACGGTCAAGGCCCTGTATGATTTAGTGTTTGTGTTGTTGTGTTGCAGTTTACGGTCAAGGCCATGTATGATTTAGTGTTTGTGTTGTGTTGCAGTTTACGGTCAAGGCCCTGTATGATTTAGTGTTTGTGTTGTTGTGTTGCAGTGTACGGTCAAGGCCCTGTATGATTTAGTGTTTGTGTTGTTGTGTTGCAGTGAACGGTCAAGGCCCTGTATGATTTAGTGTTTGTGTTGTGTTGCAGTTTACGGTCAAGGCCCTGTATGATTTAGTGTTTGTGTTGTGTTGCAGTGTAAGGTCAAGGCCCTGTATGATTTAGTGTTTGTGTTGTGTTGCAGTTTACGGTCAAGGCCCTGTATGATTTAGTGTTTGTGTTGTTGTGTTGCAGTGTACGGTCAAGGCCCTGTATGATTTAGTGTTTGTGTTGTTGTGTTGCAGTGAACGGTCAAGGCCCTGTATGATTTAGTGTTTGTGTTGTGTTGCAGTTTACGGTCAAGGCCCTGTATGATTTAGTGTTTGTGTTGTGTTGCAGTGTAAGGTCAAGGCCCTGTATGATTTAGTGTTTGTGTTGTGTTGCAGTTTACGGTCAAGGCCCTGTATGATTTAGTGTTTGTGTTGTGTTGCAGTTTACGGTCAAGGCCCTGTATGATTTAGTGTTTGTGTTGTGTTGCAGTTTACGGTCAAGGCCCTGTATGATTTAGTGTTTGTGTTGTGTTGCAGTTTACGGTCAAGGCCCTGTATGATTTAGTGTTTGTGTTGTTGTGTTGCAGTGTACGGTCAAGGCCCTGTATGATTTAGTGTTTGTGTTGTTGTGTTGCAGTTTACGGTCAAGGCCCTGTATGATTTAGTGTTTGTGTTGTTGTGTTGCAGTGTAAGGTCAAGGCCCTGTATGATTTAGTGTTTGTGTTGTTGTGTTGCAATGTAAGGTCAAGGCCCTGTATGATTTAGTGTTTGTGTTGTTGTGTTGCAGTGTAAGGTCAAGGCCCTGTATGATTTAGTGTTTGTGTTGTTGTGTTGCAGTGTAAGGTCAAGGCCCTGTATGATTTAGTGTTTGTGGTCTTGAGTTGCAGTGTACGGTCAAGGCCCTGTATGATTTAGTGTTTGTGTTGTTATGTTGCAGTTTACGGTCAAGGCCCTGTATGATTTAGTGTTTGTGTTGTTATGTTGCAGTTTACGGTCAAGGCCCTGTATGATTTAGTGTTTGTGTTGTTGTGTTGTTGTGTTGTTGTGTAATGTCAAGGCCCTGTATGATTTAGTGTTTGTGTTGTTGTGTTGCAGTTTACGGTCAAGGCCCTGTATGATTTAGTGTTTGTGTTGTTGTGTTGCAGTTTACGGTCAAGGCCCTGTATGATTTAGTGTTTGTGTTGTTGTGTTGCAGTGTAAGGTCAAGGCCCTGTATGATTTAGTGTTTGTGTTGTTGTGTTGCAGTGTACGGTCAAGGCCCTGTATGATTTAGTGTTTGTGTTGTTGTGTTGCAGTTTACGGTCAAGGCCCTGTATGATTTAGTGTTTGTGTTGTGTTGCAGTGTACGGTCAAGGCCCTGTATGATTTAGTGTTTGTGTTGTTGTGTTGCAGTTTACGGTCAAGGCCCTGTATGATTTAGTGTTTGTGTTGTGTTGCAGTTTACGGTCAAGGCCCTGTATGATTTAGTGTTTGTGTTGTTGTGTTGCAGTTTACGGTCAAGGCCCTGTATGATTTAGTGTTTGTGTTGTTGTGTTGCAGTTTACGGTCAAGGCCCTGTATGATTTAGTGTTTGTGTTGTGTTGCAGTGTACGGTCAAGGCCCTGTATGATTTAGTGTTTGTGTTGTTGTGTTGCAGTGTAAGGTCAAGGCCCTGTATGATTTAGTGTTTGTGTTGTTGTGTTGCAGTTTACGGTCAAGGCCCTGTATGATTTAGTGTTTGTGTTGTTGTGTTGCAGTGTAAGGTCAAGGCCCTGTATGATTTAGTGTTTGTGTTGTTGTGTTGCAGTGTACGGTCAAGGCCCTGTATGATTTAGTGTTTGTGTTGTTGTGTTGCAGTTTACGGTCAAGGCCCTGTATGATTTAGTGTTTGTGTTGTGTTGCAGTGTACGGTCAAGGCCCTGTATGATTTAGTGTTTGTGTTGTTGTGTTGCAGTTTACGGTCAAGGCCCTGTATGATTTAGTGTTTGTGTTGTGTTGCAGTTTACGGTCAAGGCCCTGTATGATTTAGTGTTTGTGTTGTTGTGTTGCAGTTTACGGTCAAGGCCCTGTATGATTTAGTGTTTGTGTTGTTGTGTTGCAGTTTACGGTCAAGGCCCTGTATGATTTAGTGTTTGTGTTGTTGTGTTGCAGTGTAAGGTCAAGGCCCTGTATGATTTAGTGTTTGTGTTGTTGTGTTGCAGTGTACGGTCAAGGCCCTGTATGATTTAGTGTTTGTGTTGTTGTGTTGCAGTTTACGGTCAAGGCCCTGTATGATTTAGTGTTTGTGTTGTGTTGCAGTGTACGGTCAAGGCCCTGTATGATTTAGTGTTTGTGTTGTTGTGTTGCAGTTTACGGTCAAGGCCCTGTATGATTTAGTGTTTGTGTTGTGTTGCAGTTTACGGTCAAGGCCCTGTATGATTTAGTGTTTGTGTTGTTGTGTTGCAGTTTACGGTCAAGGCCCTGTATGATTTAGTGTTTGTGTTGTTGTGTTGCAGTTTACGGTCAAGGCCCTGTATGATTTAGTGTTTGTGTTGTGTTGCAGTGTACGGTCAAGGCCCTGTATGATTTAGTGTTTGTGTTGTTGTGTTGCAGTGAACGGTCAAGGCCCTGTATGATTTAGTGTTTGTGTTGTGTTGCAGTTTACGGTCAAGGCCCTGTATGATTTAGTGTTTGTGTTGTTGTGTTGCAGTGTACGGTCAAGGCCCTGTATGATTTAGTGTTTGTGTTGTTGTGTTGCAGTGAACGGTCAAGGCCCTGTATGATTTAGTGTTTGTGTTGTGTTGCAGTTTACGGTCAAGGCCCTGTATGATTTAGTGTTTGTGTTGTTGTGTTGCAGTGAACGGTCAAGGCCCTGTATGATTTAGTGTTTGTGTTGTGTTGCAGTTTACGGTCAAGGCCCTGTATGATTTAGTGTTTGTGTTGTGTTGCAGTGTAAGGTCAAGGCCCTGTATGATTTAGTGTTTGTGTTGTGTTGCAGTTTACGGTCAAGGCCCTGTATGATTTAGTTTTTGTGTTGTTGTGTTGCAGTGTACGGTCAAGGCCCTGTATGATTTAGTGTTTGTGTTGTTGTGTTGCAGTGAACGGTCAAGGCCCTGTATGATTTAGTGTTTGTGTTGTGTTGCAGTTTACGGTCAAGGCCCTGTATGATTTAGTGTTTGTGTTGTGTTGCAGTGTAAGGTCAAGGCCCTGTATGATTTAGTGTTTGTGTTGTGTTGCAGTTTACGGTCAAGGCCCTGTATGATTTAGTGTTTGTGTTGTGTTGCAGTTTACGGTCAAGGCCCTGTATGATTTAGTGTTTGTGTTGTGTTGCAGTTTACGGTCAAGGCCCTGTATGATTTAGTGTTTGTGTTGTTGTGTTGCAGTGTACGGTCAAGGCCCTGTATGATTTAGTGTTTGTGTTGTTGTGTTGCAGTTTACGGTCAAGGCCCTGTATGATTTAGTGTTTGTGTTGTTGTGTTGCAGTGTAAGGTCAAGGCCCTGTATGATTTAGTGTTTGTGTTGTTGTGTTGCAGTGTAAGGTCAAGGCCCTGTATGATTTAGTGTTTGTGTTGTTGTGTTGCAGTGTAAGGTCAAGGCCCTGTATGATTTAGTGTTTGTGTTGTTGTGTTGCAGTGTAAGGTCAAGGCCCTGTATGATTTAGTGTTTGTGGTCTTGAGTTGCAGTGTACGGTCAAGGCCCTGTATGATTTAGTGTTTGTGTTGTTATGTTGCAGTTTACGGTCAAGGCCCTGTATGATTTAGTGTTTGTGTTGTTATGTTGCAGTTTACGGTCAAGGCCCTGTATGATTTAGTGTTTGTGTTGTTGTGTAAGGTCAAGGCCCTGTATGATTTAGTGTTTGTGTTGTTGTGTTGCAGTTTACGGTCAAGGCCCTGTATGATTTAGTGTTTGTGTTGTTGTGTTGCAGTTTACGGTCAAGGCCCTGTATGATTTAGTGTTTGTGTTGTTGTGTTGCAGTGTAAGGTCAAGGCCCTGTATGATTTAGTGTTTGTGTTGTTGTGTTGCAGTGTACGGTCAAGGCCCTGTATGATTTAGTGTTTGTGTTGTTGTGTTGCAGTTTACGGTCAAGGCCCTGTATGATTTAGTGTTTGTGTTGTGTTGCAGTGTACGGTCAAGGCCCTGTATGATTTAGTGTTTGTGTTGTTGTGTTGCAGTTTACGGTCAAGGCCCTGTATGATTTAGTGTTTGTGTTGTGTTGCAGTTTACGGTCAAGGCCCTGTATGATTTAGTGTTTGTGTTGTTGTGTTGCAGTTTACGGTCAAGGCCCTGTATGATTTAGTGTTTGTGTTGTTGTGTTGCAGTTTACGGTCAAGGCCCTGTATGATTTAGTGTTTGTGTTGTGTTGCAGTGTACGGTCAAGGCCCTGTATGATTTAGTGTTTGTGTTGTTGTGTTGCAGTGTAAGGTCAAGGCCCTGTATGATTTAGTGTTTGTGTTGTTGTGTTGCAGTTTACGGTCAAGGCCCTGTATGATTTAGTGTTTGTGTTGTTGTGTTGCAGTGTAAGGTCAAGGCCCTGTATGATTTAGTGTTTGTGTTGTTGTGTTGCAGTTTACGGTCAAGGCCCTGTATGATTTAGTGTTTGTGTTCTTGTGTTGCAGTGTACGGTCAAGGCCCTGTATGATTTAGTGTTTGTGTTGTTATGTTGCAGTTTACGATCAAGGCCCTGTATGATTTAGTGTTTGTGTTCTTGTGTTGCAGTGTACGGTCAAGGCCCTGTATGATTACAGAGCCCAGAGGGACGATGAGCTGTGTTTCCCCAAACAGGCCCTCATCCTCAGCGTGGACAAGCAGGAAGGAGGCTGGTGAGTGGAACAGGGTTTTTCATATCTCCATGGCACTTAACGATTACTCAATGTCATTGATTGGCTAGAGTGCACATTGGTCACCCCGGTTACGTTTCTTTATGGATGAAAACCAATGTGGGTTGATGAATGGAGTTGATAATTAACATTTCTCTGAGTTGTCTTTAAATCGTGGATTTCCCTCCACCGGCCCCTAGGTGGCGAGGTGATTACGGAGGGAAGAAGCAGCTGTGGTTTCCTGCCAACTACGTAGAAGAAGTCCCCAACTCACCCGCCCGCGAGACAGGAGACGAGGCAGTACGTTATAGTATAGGCAAACATAGGCCATACATAGACATGTTCATGCATTCATGATTCACACATACACATACACACACACACCACACACACACACACACACACACACACACACACACACACCTTCTACAGCAGTTAGAGGGGAATGAAGCTAACTCCATGTCCTGACTTCCTGCTTCCTGTGTCTTTGACTTCCTGTTTCTTGGTCCAGTCTACAGAGAACAGTCCACTAGGAACATTTCTCAAGGGCTTCATCGATGTGCCCACCTGCCACGTAGGTGAGTCCGTGTGTAACTGATGAGCCAACCTGCCACGTAGGTAGGTCTGTGTAACTGATGAGCCAACCTGCCACGTAGGTGAGTCTGTGTGTAACTGATGTGCCAACCTGCCATGTAGGTGAGTCTGTTTGTAACTGATGTGCCCACCTGCCACGTAGGTGAGTCTGTGTGTAACTGATGAGCCAACCTGCCACGTAATTCAGTCTGTGTGTAACTGATGTGCCAACCTGTGTGTAACTAATGTGCCAACCTGCCGTGTAGGTCAGTCTGTGTGTAACTGATGAGCCAACCTGCCACATAGGTCAGTCTGTGTGTAACTGATGTGCCAACCTGCCACGTAGGTCAGTCTGTGTGTAACTGATGTGCCAACCTGCCACGTAGGTCAGTCTGTGTGTAACTGATGAGCCAACCTGCCACGTAGGTCAGTCTGTGTGTAACTGATGAGCCAACCTGCCACGTAGGTCAGTCTGTGTGTAACTGATGAGCCAATCTGCCACCTAGGTCAGTCTGTGTGTAACTGATGAGCCAACCTGCCACGTAGGTCAGTCTGTGTGTAACGGATGTGCCAACCTGCCACGTAGGTCAGTCTGTGTGTAACTGATGAGCCAACCTGCCCAGTGAGTGGTAGTAGTCTGTATGTTTAACCCCCTATTGGGTAGTTTTACAGAGCTAAGCAGTGGTGGAAAAAGTACTCAATCGTCATACTTGAGTAAAAGTAAAGATACCATAATAAAAAATGACTGAAGTAAAAGTGTAATTCACCAAGTAAAATATTACTTGAGTAAAAGTCTAAAATGATTTGGTTTTTAATATATGTAAGTATCAAAAGTAAATGCAATTGCTAAAATGTACTTAATTATCAAAAGTAAAAGTATAAACCATTTCAAATTACTTATATTAAGAAAACCAGATGGCACAATTTTCAAGTTTTTTTATTGACAGGTAGCCAGGGGCACAATCCAACACTAAGACATAATTTACAAACGAAGCATTTGTGTTTAGTGAGTCCGCCAGATCAGAGGATGTAGGGATGACCAGGGATGTTCTCTTGATTTTCCTGTCAAAATGTAACAAAAACTTTTGGGTGTTAGGGAAAATGTATGGAGTACAATGTACATTATTTTCTTCAGGAATGTAGTGAAATTAAAGTAAAAGTTTAGACACACCTACTCATTCAAGGGTTTTTCTTTATTTTTTACTATTTTCTGCATTGTAGAATAATAGTGAAGACATCAAAACTATGAAATGACACATATGGAGTCATGTATTAACCAAAGAGTGTTAAACAAATCAAAATATATTTTAGATTCTTCAAAGTAGCCACCTTTTGCCTTGATGACAGCTTTGCACACTCTTGGCATTTTCTCAAGCAACTTCATGAGGAATGTTTTTCCAACAGTCTTGAAGGAGTTCCCACATGTGCTGAGCACTTATAGGCTGCTTTTCCTTTACTCTGCGATCCAACTTATCCCAAACCATCTCAATTGGGTTGTGGTCGGGTGATTGTGGAGGCCAGGTCATCTGATGTAGTTTTCCATCACTTTCCTTATTGGTCAAATAGCCTTTACACAGCCTGAGAGTGTGTTTTGGGTCATTGTCCTGTGGAAAAACAATTGATAGTCCCACTAAGCACAAACCAGATGGGATGGAGTATCGCTGCAGAATACTGTGTAGCCATGCTGGTTAAGTGTGCCTTGAATTCTAAATAAATCACAGACAGTGTCACCAGCAAAGCACCCCCACAACATCATACCTCCTCCTCCATGCTTCACGGTGGGAACAACACATGCGGAGATCATCCGTTCACCGACTCTGCTTCTCACAAAGACAAGGCGGATGGAGCCAAAAATCTCAAATTTGGACTCATCAGACCAAAGGACAGATTTCCACTGGTATAATGTCCATTACTTATGTTTCTTGGCCCAAGCAAGTCTCTTCTTCTTATTGGTGTCTTTTTAGTAGTGGTTTCTTTGCAGCAATTCGATCATGAAGGCCTGATTCACGCAGTCTCTTCTGAACAGTTGATGTTGAGATTTGTCTGTTACTTGAAAATTGTGAAACATTTATTTGGGCTGCAATCTGAGGTGCTGTTAACTCTATTGAACTTATCCTCTGCAGCAGAGGTAACTCTTGTTCTTCCTTTCCTGTGGTGGTCCTCATGAGAGCCAGTTTCATCGTAGCACTTGGTGGGTTTTGCGACTGCACTTGAAGAAACTTTCAAAGTTCTTGACATTTTCCAAATTGACTGACCTTCATGTCTTAAAGTCATGATGGACTGTCATTTCTCTTTGCTTATTTGATCTGTTCTTGCCATAATATGGACTTGATCTTTTACCAAATAGGGCTATCTTCTGTATGCCACCCCTACCTTGTCACAACACAACTGATTGGCTCAAATGCATTAAGAGGCAAAGAAATTCCACAAATGAACTTTGAACAGCAGTTAATTGAAATGCATTCCAGGTGACTACCTCATAAAGCTGGTTGAGAGAATGCCAAGAGTGGCTACTTTGAAGAATCTCAAATATAAAATACATTTTGATTTGTTTTGGTTTCTACATGATTTTGTGTGTTATTTCATAGTTTTGATATCTTCACTATTATTCTACAATGTTGAAAATATATATTTTTTAAACCCTTGAATGAGTAGGTGTGTCCAAACTTTTGATTGGTACTGTAAATAGTAAAGTACAGATACCCCAAAAACTATTTAAGTAGTACTTTAAAGTATTTTTACTTGAGTACTTTACACCACTGGAAATAAGAGTGTGTGTATGTGTAACTCTCTCTCTCTCTCGCTCTCTCTCTGTCTCTTCCTCTCTCCATATCTCTCTGTAGTGGTTCAGAAGGATGGGAAGAGTTCCAGGCCATATGTGTTCACCGTCCACTCCCAGCAGATGTCAATTCACCCTGGCCAGGCACTGGACATTGCTTCAGACACCCTGGAGGACCTGACCGGTTGGGTGGGGAAGATCAGAGAGGCCACACAGAACGCAGACGCACGGGTTAATACTGTATTAAACACACATGTACAAATGAACGCACACCCATACATGTACGCAGGAGAACACACACACACATTTATATACAGTGGGGCAAAAAAGTATTTAGTCAGCCACCAATTGTGCAAGTTCTCCCACTTAAAAAGATGAGAGAGGCCTGTAATTTCCATCATAGGTACACTTCAACTATGACATACAAAATTAGAAGAAAAAAAATCCAGAAAATCACATTGTAGGATTTTTTATGAATTTATTTGCAAATTAGGTTGGAAAATAAGTATTTGGTCACCTACAAACAAGCAAGATTTCTGGCTCTCACAGACCTGGAACCTCTGTCCTCCACTCGTTACCTGTATTAATGGCACCTGTTTGAACTTGTTATCAGTATAAAAGACACCTGTCCACAACCTCAAACAGTCACACTCCAAACTCCACTATGGCCAAGACCAAAGAGCTGTCAAAGGATACCAGAAACAACATTGTAGACCTGCACCAGGCTGGGAAGACTGAATCTGCAATAGGTAAGCAGCTTGGTTTGAAGAAATCAACTGTGGGAGCAATTATTAGGAAATGGAAGACATACAAGACCACTGATAATCTCCCTCGATCTGGGGCTCCACGCAAGATCTCACCCCGTGGGGTCAAAATGGACATGGAGTGGCCTAGCCAGTCTCCAGACCTGAACCCAATAGAACATCTTTGGAGGGAGCTGAAAGTCCGTATTGCCCAGCGGCAGCCCCGAAACCTGAATGATCTGGAGAAGGTCTGTATGGAGGAGTGGGCCAAAATCCCTGCTGCAGTGTGTGCAGGCCAACTCGTTTTTCAACCACTCCACAAATTTATAGTTTTGGAAAGCCGGTTAGGGCATCTACTTTGTGTATGACACAAGTCATTTTTCCAACAATTGTTTACAGACCGATTACTTCACTTATAATTCACTGTATCACAATTCCAGTGGGTCAGAAGTTTACATACACTAAGTTGACTGTGCCATTAAACAGCTTGGAAAATTCCAGTAAATTATGTCATGGCTTTAGAAACTTCTGATAGGCTAATTGACATCATTTGAGTCAATTGGAGGTGTACCTGTGAATGTATTTCAAGGCATAAAATCAAAAGAAATCAGCCAAGACCTCAGAAAAAAATGGTTGATCTCCACAAGTCTGGTTCATCCTTGGGAGCAATTTCCAAACGCCTGAAGGTACCACGTTCATCTGTACAAACAATAGTACGCAAGTATAAACACCGCCATACCGCTCAGGAAGGAGACTCATTTGCAAAAAGCTAGACTACGGTTTGCAACTGCACATGGGGACAAAGATCATACTTTTTGGAGAAATGTCCTCTGCTCTGATGAAACAAAAATAGAACTGTTTGACCATAATGATGACCATCGTTATGTTTGGAGGAAAAATGGGGAGCTTGCAAGCCGAAGAACACAATCCCAACCGTGAAGCACGGGGGTGTTAACATCATGTTGTGGGGGTGCTTTGCTGCAGGAGGGACTGGTGCACTTCACAAAATAGATGGAATCATGTGGAAGGAACATTATGTGGACATATTGAAGCAACAGCTCAAGACATCAGTTAAAGCTATGGTTGCAAATAGGTCTTCCAAATGGACAATGACCCCAAGCATACTTCCAAAGTTGTGGCAAAATGGCTTAAGGAAAATAAAGTCAAGGTATTGGAGTGGCCATCACAAAGCCCTGAACTCAATCAGAAAATTTGTGGGCAGATCTGAAAAAGCGTGTGCGAGTAAGGACGCCTACAAACCTGACTCAGTTACAACAACTCTGTATGGAGGAATTGGCCAAAATTCACCCAACTTATTGTGGGAAGCTTGTGGAAGGCTACCCAAACCGCTACACGTACTCAGAGATGGAGAGAGAGAAAGTTAAACAATTTAAAGGCAATGCTACCAAATACTAATTGACTTTACTATTATAAAATTCTGACCCACTGGGAATGTGATGAAAGAAATAAAAACTGAAATAAATGATTCTCTACTATTATTCTGACATTTCACATTCTTAAAATGAAGTGGTGATCCTGACCTAAGACAGGGAGTTTTTACTCGGATTAAATGTCAGGAATTGTGAAAAACTGAGTTTAAATGTAATTGGTTAAGGCGTATGTCAACTTCCGACTTCAACTGTATATATCTATACCCGTGTTTCCTTTGTGAAAATGTGTAGCTGTGGGGGGAAAGTTGTTAGGCTGAAGCCTGGGGTTGCCTATCTGCTTTGACCCTATTGGGCTAATCATTAGCTAGATCCCAAATGGGATCTTTTAACTAGTTAGCATCCTATTGATGAATTTTATGGCCCAAACTTCAAAATTATTTTGAGGTAGGGTGATGTTTTACCCCAAGTGTTACATTTATCCCCACTAGCCCCCTATGCATTCATGGTAAATTGCAGAGAGGTAATGTGCTTAACCATGAAGCTGCTAAAAATGGTGCAATATTTTTAACAAAGGCCATTAAAACTGCATGGTGGCAATGATTTTTCTGTGGTGCATCGCCACAGTTAAATGAGTGCAGCGGAATCACTTATATACTGTACACATACAGGCATGGGCACACAAACATACACACCACATGGACGCTTACACTCACACAAACAGGTTAGTAATGCATCACACATATACACACACACACACACACACACACACACACACACACACACACACACACATATACAGGTTCGAACCCCACCACACACATCATCCGTACCTTATCCTGAGTATCAGTAGCTACTCTATATCTCATTAATTGCAGCTCAGAGAAGAACTGTAGTACTCTACTGTAGTTTATAGGAAATGTACGGTCAGATATCAGTGCAGGTACACTAAAAATAGGAAAGAAGCTCTGATGTGTTGGTGTTGATGCTAGCGGTGTGGTCTGGTCTCCATGGTAACAGATGCAGGAAGAGAAGCAGATGGAGAGGAGGAAGAAAATCGCACTGGAGCTCTCTGAGCTGGTGGTCTACTGTAGACCTGTCCCCTTCAACGAAGAGAGTAAGAACTGACACACTCCTCTACCTATCCTCTTTCTACCTCTACCTACAGTATACCTTTCTAAATGGACCATTTGTATGTGTACGTGTGTGCTTGCGTGTGTGTGTGTGTGCGTGACCCGGTTTTGTCTCCCTTCCAGAGATCGGGACTGAGCGGGCATGTTTCCGGGATATGTCATCATTCCCAGAGACCAAGGCAGAGAAGTTTGCCACGCGGGCAAGAGGGAAGCGCTTCCTGCAGTATAACCGTCGCCAGCTCTCCAGGGTAATATAATATTATAATAATTGTATAATATATATTATAATATACAAGTAACTGCCAAAAATAATGGAAACACTTGAGTAAATGAGGGATACAAAGTACTATATATTGAAAGCAGGTGCTTTCACCCAGGTGTGATTCCTGAGTTAATTAAGCAATTAACATCCCATCCTGCTTAGGGTCATGTATAAAAATGCTGGGCTGGCCATTATTTTGGCTACCATGTCTTTGCCCCAATAGGATGACAATGCCCCTGTCCACAAGTCATCACTGAATGGTTAGATGAACATGAAAACAATGTAAACCATTTGCCATGGCCATCTCAGTCACCAGATGTCAACTCAATTGAACACTTATGGGAGATTCTAGAGCGGTGCCTGAGACAGCGTTTTACACCACCATCAACAAAACACTAATTTAACACAATTTAATTTATTGTGGAAGAATGGGTTCACATCCCTCCAATAGAGTTCCAGACACTTGTAGAATCTATGTCAAGGTGCATTGAAACTGTTCTGGCTCGTGGTGCCCAACACCCTATTCAGACATTTTATGTTGGTTTTTCCTTTATTTTGGCAGTTACCTTTATATAAGCCATTTAGCAGACAGTTTTATCCAAAGCGACATAAAGTCATGTGTGCATACATTTTTGTATGGCTAGCCCCAGCGGGAATCGAACCCACAACCAACATATGACGTAATGTATGTTCTGCTCCAGGTCTACCCCAGAGGACAGAGACTAGACTCCTCTAACTACGACCCTTTACCCATGTGGCTGTGTGGATCCCAGCTGGTTGCTCTCAACTTCCAGACTCCTGGTGAGGGAGATTGTGTGTCTGACTCTCGCTCTTTTCCAAGCCCATGCAGGAGCTGTGTTTGTGGTGTGCTTAAGTATTTATTATTTGTATGTGATTGTGTATTATATGTACATTATGCTGTGTGTGTGTGTGTGTGTGTGTGTGTGTGTGTGTGTGTGTGTGTGTGTGTAGACAAGCCCATGCAGTTGAACCAGGCTCTATTCATGCTGGGTGGGGGGAGTGGCTTCGTGCCCCAGCCTGACATCATGAGGGATGACACCTTTGACCCCTTTGACAAGGAGACCCTCCACCTGGAGCCAATCACCATCCAGCTACAGGTAGGTTGGAGCCAATCACCATCCGACTACAGGTCAGTCAACCAATCAGGAGACATTCCAGTCTTCCCTGTCTTTTAATTTACCTGCTTTATTTATTTACGCTCTTGTGTGCACTACTAGAACGGACAAACACACACACAATCTCTGTCTCACTCCCTTTCTGTTTGTCTGCCTGTGTCAGGTACTGGGAGCTCGTCACCTCCCTAAGAATGGCCGCAGTATAGTGTGCCCCTTTGTAGAGGTTGAGGTGTGTGGGGCCGACTACGACTGCAGCAAGAGCAAGACCGACGTCGTGGGTATGAGACAGCACACACCGATCACACAGCACCCTGCTGTGACTGCATGAAACCTGGCTGTGGCCGTATATAGTGCACTACTTTCCACCAAGGCCCTGGGTTAGAACGTCATTTGGGACATAGTCTCTGGTTGTAATGGCCTGACCAGTTGGCATCGGGTTTCTTCCAAATGTTTCAATTCAATTGTACAGTAGTGCTCCTGCTTACGGAACGTCAAAAGAAAACATTTATCTTCCTCCCACCTTCTATTTTAATTTGCTCCCTCCCCTACCCCTTCCCCCCCTCCAGCTGACAATGGGTTGAACCCAGTGTGGGTTCAGAGGCAGTTTGTGTTTGACGTCCATAATCCGTCCTTCTCCTTCCTGCGTTTCTTGGTCTATGAGGAGGACATGTTTTCTGACCCCAACTTCCTGGCTCAGGCAATCTACCCTGTCCGCTCACTAAGAACAGGTTGGTGTGTGTGCGTGTGTGTGTTTTCGGAAGTGTGTGTAGATATATCATAGTAGATAATATTCTATCATAATACTATAGTATATTAACTGTCTGTGTGTGTGGTGACTTGTCAGGCTACAGGAGTGTTCCCCTAAAGAACAGTTACAGTGAAGAGTTGGAGCTGGCTTCTCTGCTGGTTCACATTGAGATTGTCAACGCCAAGGTAATCCCCGAACAAACTCACATTTATTTTCTTTATTTTTTTATTGTTTTTAAATTGAACCTTTATTTAACTAGGCAAGTCAGTTAAGAACAAATTTTTATTTACAATGACGGCCTACTACGACCAAAGCCGGACGACGCTGGGCCAATTGTGCACCGCCCTATGGGTCTCCCAATCACAGCCGGTTGTGATACAGCCTGGATTCGAACCAGGGTGTCTGTAGTGACGCCTCTAGCGCTGAGATGCAGTGGCTTAGACTGCTGCGGCACTCTGGAGTCCAATCCATATATTATTATATTATCATACTCTCTGTGTCCCAAATGGAACCCTACTTCCTATGCAGTGCACTACTTTTGAACAAAATGCAGTGCACTACTTTTTTCTAAACAATGCAAAAAGGAGAGTAATTGGCTTTGAGGTCCAGAGTTGAGTTTGAGGGGTATAGGGAGCCATTTGGAAGAACATCAGTGCCTTAGTGTTCTAATGGTTCTAACAGCATCACGCCACCACTCTGTGTTCTGATTGGATGATTAACAGGAGGAAGATGATCAGAACCTGTACTCGTCCATCCAAAGGCTGAGAGACCGCACCAGTGAGCTGTCCAATCAGGTGTCAGTTCTGGAGAGGGCGGGGTCAGGAGGTGACCACAGCTATCAGCAGAGTCTGGAGGAGCTGAGAGCAGCACAAGATCAGCTCAGTGAACTAGTGGAGACACGCAACCACAGGTAATAACACATACACACACACACCTTCACACAGACCCTCTCTCTGTAACTGCTCTGTCTCTGCCTCCCATCTCCAGGCTGATTGAGAAGAAGAGGAGGGAGAAGTTGAGGCAGCAAGTGGGGGCCAAGCGGAACTAAAATGCCCATCTGACCACCAACCAACCAGTCCCCCTCTACTGCTGCACACTGATGATCTTACACCCATGGAAAGACAATTCAATCTACCAATAACTGGATTACCCCTGCTATAAGTGTGCATAGACTACACAGAGATGCACAGTGTGTTGGATAAAAAGAAACAAAAAAAAACACTCATCTCATGGAACAAAAACCTTCAGAAATGGAACATAGAATGAGAAAAGGGTTATAAAATAATTCAGTGTTCTGAACAGCGAAGTCAGATAAACTGAACTGACCTGAGAGTAGCAGTGTTCTAATCTATAAGGAGAATACACAGGATATGTATCCCAAGTGGCACCCGATTCCATATATAGTACACTACCTTTGACCAGGGCCCATAGGGGTGTGGTGCACTACTGTAGATAGGGAATAGGGTGCCATTTGGGATACAACCATAGCCTCTAAGAGAGTAAGGTAGTGTCAGTGAGTCAACCATTAGTATAGGCATAATCCAGACTCTAAATCTCTCCATGCTAGAACTGGTCTCACAACTGAAAACTGGAATAATATTATTTTATTGACCACAGAGGAGCTATGAGAGTGAGAACCTACTATCTTGGCCGTGGCACAAAAATGGCTAAAGAGAGAAAATGGGAACCACTACTCATGGACTGACTTTGAAAGGGCTTTTAAATGGGAGCAGGACCACGTCTTTTCCTCAAAGACTAAAGTCTTCTTCTCCTATCCTGGGGCAGCAGACTGACTAACAGCAGGGACTGGAGTCTAATCCCCTCTAGTGGTAGGGATGTGGTGTTGTTTCCAAAAATAGACTTTACCTTCCTTTACCTGGGAGAGCATGAACAGGACTTTTATTACTGTGTTCATTAGAGACGTACTAACACTGCATGTCATATTGTCATGTATTTTTAAAGGGCTTTTCAGTATACTATAATATACTAAAATATACTATAATATAATACACTACCGTTTAAGGAGCAAGAGGAGAAGCAGAGCAGTAGAGAGAGAGAGGGGGGAGGGAGGGAGAGAGAGAGAGAGAGAGAGAGAGAGAGGGGGTAGAAAGAGAGAGTGTACCAGAAATATAAGTAATCTCTCACCACAGGACTCTGTCTTGAACCTATAGGTTTTCTTCAGGTCTGTGTTTCCTGGCTATGCTGATCGGATCAGAGAAACATGGTGTGGGTTTCAAATGTCACCCCGTTCTCTATATAGTGCACACCTTTTGACCAGAGCCCCTAATCAAAAGTAGTGCACTGGGGAATAGGGTGCCATTTGGGATGCAACAATGGCAAACAAGGGCTATCTATAACTTTGACCTTACTGCAACTTGTCACATTTACAGATCCTACCCACCAAGTTGTTGTTAAAGGAAAAATCCACTCAAAAACTACACTGAACACAAATATAAAAGCAACATGCAACAATTTCAAAGATTTTACTGAGTTACAGTTCATATAAGGAATTCTGTCAATTGAAATAAATAAATGAGGCCCTAATCTATGGATTTCACATGACTGGGCAGGAGTGCAGCCATGGGAGTGGCTGGGAGGGCATAGGTCCACCTACTGGGGAGCCAGTCCCAGCCATGGGCGGGGCTGGGAGGGCATAGGTCCACCTACTGGGGAGCCAGTCCCAGCCATGGGCGGGGCTGGGAGGGCATAGGTCCACCTACTGAGGAGCCAGTCCCAGCCATGGGCGGGGCTGGGAGGGCATAGGTCCACCTACTGGGGAGCCAGTCCCAGCCATGGGCGGGGCTGGGAGGGCATAGGTCCACCTACTGGGGAGCCAGTCCCAGCCATGGGCGGGGCTGGGAGGGCATAGGTCCACCTACTGGGGAGCTAGTCCAAGCCATTCAGAATTAGTTTTTCCCACAAAAGGGCTTTATTACAGACAGAAATACTCATCAGCTGAAAATAAGCTTTTTGTGTAGAAGATTTCTGGAATCTTTTATTTCAGCTTATGAAACATGGGACCAACACTTTACATGTTGTGCTGAAATTTTTGTTAAGTGTATATATTGGTATTTTTGAATTAGTCCACTGTTAATACAGTCCAAAAATGTTTTGCATGTCATCAGTCAAGTTTTCCACAGATTGGAATTTCAAGAAGCAAAGTGTCAGTTGCACATCATATGATGCTTCTTGGAAAAGGACCCATAAGTAAGTATTTCACTGTTAGTCTACACCTGTTGTTTACGAAGCATTTAAAAATAAAATGTGATTTAATACAGTCCCAAAATGTGTTGCATGTCACCAGTCACGTTTTCAAGAAATAGGATTTCCAACAATGCAGTTAAAGATAAATAATAACAAATATATATATTTTTGAAATAGTGGCTATATACAGGGAATACCAGTACCGAGTTGATGTGAAGGGGTGCGAGGTAATTGAGGTAGCTACATATTCAGTAAGTAGGCATAAAGTGACTAGGCAACAGGATAGATCATAGACAGTAGCAGGCTACCAGCAGCGTGTGTGTGTGTTGTGTCAGTGTGCATGTGTACGGTTATGTGTATATGTGTGTGTTGGGATGTCAGTGTAAGTATGTGTGAGTCAGTGGAGGCTGCTGAAGGGAGGACAGCTCATAATAATGGATGGAACTGCACAAATGGAGTGGCATCAAACCATGTGTTTGATTACATTCCCCTAATTCCGCTCCAGCCAGTACCACGAGCCCGTCCTCCCCAGTTAAGGTGTCACCAACCTCCTGTGGTGTGAGTGTGTGTGTCCAGTGTGTGTGTGTCCAGTGTGTGTGTGTCCAGTGTATTTGTCCAGTGTGTGTGTCCAGTGTGTGTGTCCAGTGTGTTTGTCCAGTGTGTGTGTCCAGTGTGTTTGTCCAGTGTGTGTATCCAGTGTGTGTGTCCAGTGTGTGTGTCCAGTGTGTTTGTCCAGTGTGTGTGTGTGTCCAGTGTGTTTGTCCAGTGTTTGTGTCCAGTGTGTGTCCAGTGTGTGTATCCAGTGTGTGTGTCCAGTGTGTGTGTCCAGTGTGTTTGTCCAGTGTGTTTGTCCAGTGTGTGTGTCCAGTGTGTGTGTCCAGTGTGTTTGTCCAGTGTGTTTGTCCAGTGTGTTTGTCCAGTGTGTGTGTGTCCAGTGTGTTTGTCCAGTGTCCAGTGTGTGTGTCCAGTGTGTTTGTCCAGTGTGTGTGTCCAGTGTGTGTGTCCAGTGTGTGTGTCCAGTGTGTGTGTGTCCAGTGTGTTTGTCCAGTGTGTGTGTCCAGTGTGTGTGTCCAGTGTGTGTGTCCAGTGTGTGTGTGTCCAGTGTGTGTGTGTCCAGTGTGTGTGTCCAGTGTGTGTGTCCAGTGTGTTTGTCCAGTGTGTGTGTCCAGTGTGTGTGTCCAGTGTGTTTGTCCAGTGTGTTTGTCCAGTGTGTGTGTCCAGTGTGTGTGTCCAGTGTGTGTGTCCAGTGTGTGTGCCCAGTGTGTGTGTCCAGTGTGTGTGTCCAGTGTGTGTGTCCAGTGTGTGTGTCCAGTGTGTGTGTGTCCAGTGTGTGTGTGTCCAGTGTGTGTGTCCAGTGTGTGTGTCCAGTGTGTGTGCATAGAGTCAGTGCAAGAGAGTTGCAAAAAAGGGTCAAATAAGGTAGTCCGGGTATTCATTTGATGAGCTGTTTAGCAGTCTTGTTTAGCAGTCTTGTTTAGCAGTCTTGTTTGGCAGTCTTGTTTGGCAGTCTTGTTTAGCAGTCTTGTTTAGCAACCTTATGGCTTCGGGGTAGAAGCTGTTCAGGGTCCTGTTGTTTCCAGACTTGGTGCACGGGTACCGCTTGACATGCGGTATCAGAGAGAACTGTCTATGCCTTGGGTAGCCTTGCAGTTGCCGTACCAAGTGGTTATGCAGCCAGTCAATATGTTCTCAATGGTGCAGCTGTAGAACTTTTTAAGGATCTGAGGAAAAGGCGCTGTCGTGCCCTCTTCACAACTGTGTTGGTGTGTGTGGACCATGTTAAACCCTTAATTCCGTAATATCAAAGTGGACTAAAGATAGTTTTTGAGTGGATTTTTCGGGGGTAAGGTCAGGTTTTGTTGGCATTTCTAATCAAAGGGGGCTGATTAATCTGACTTTTAATCTGTTGTTTGGGGGGCAACTTCAACCCACGTAACACTTCAACCTCTGCATCCCAAATGGCACCTTATTACCTTCACAGTGCACTGTCTTTCAAAACTAGAGCACTATAGGGAATAGGGTGTCATTTGGGATGCATACCCTGTCTTTCTCTATTCTTCCCTCTTTAACCCTCCTGTCCATCTCCATCAGTTCCTTTATCTACTAATTCTTCATTGTATGTACCTGTTTTATTTATCACACAGGTATACTGTCAGAACCTGTTTAAAAAAAGAAAGAACATATAGATATATATGATAATGGACTTCAGAGCAGGCTGAAGATACTGTAGCTTACTTTATATCTGTAAAATAATAGCGGAAATAAATGTCCCCATTCCCTTCTCTTCCCCCCTACTTTACATTGTAGTTTGAACGGGTGAAACAGCGTCCACTGGTGGCTGTTCAGGCTAACTACAATTCAGCTTCTAGACCTAGGGGCTTCTATGTCAAACTCGCCAATAACTCTCTGTATCTATATGCTGACTGTCCAGTATTATTACTCTGTTATTAAAACCATGTGTAAGTTTACATTTAAAATAAAGCAGTTTCAGGTAGATACTCATAATTTGCTGTATTTATTTCTTCAAATGTCTTATTCTAACATTTAAAACCTGTTTTAGGTTTGCTGAATGGACGAAGTCTGGATATTTTGGGGATTGGTTGAAGATAGATCTTTGGGTATTTATTTGGTTTGTTTGGCCTATTATGCTAGAAATGATTAATTACTTTAGTGATTTGTATTAGCTGTAAAAACCATGATCCCGTACAGTGTAAACTACATATTTTGATGTTGTAAAAAATAACATTGTTTGGTAAAGACTTTTTTTCTTCATATTTAAGAATCCCCATTAGCTGCTGTCAAGGTAGCAGCTACTCTCCCTGGGTCCAGCAACATTAAGGCAGTTATATACAATTAAAAATATTACATTTCATAACACTTTACCCAATACATTTAGCGTGTTCCCTCAGGCCACTACTCCACTATCACATATTTACAATACAACACCCATGTCTACGTGTGTTTAGAGTGCGGGTCTTATCATGTGTGTGTGTGTGTGTGTGTGTGTCTTCACAGTCACCGCTGTTCCATAAGGTGTATTTTTATCTGTTTGTTAAATCAGATTTTATAGCTTGCACCAGTTACCTGATGTGGAATAGAGTTCCATGTTGCCATGACGCTGTGTAGTACTATGCGCCTCCCCCAGTCTGTTCTTGACTTGGGGATTGTAAAGAGAGCGCTATGTGAGATGCCTAAGACAGTGCCGTCTTAGGCATCTCACAGTACGGACATTGCAATGTATTGCCCTGACCACATCTGCAGTCCTCATGCCTCTTTGCAGCATGCCTAAGGCACGTCCACGCAGATGAGCAGGGACCCTGGGCATGTTTCTTTTGGTGTTTTTCAGAGTCAGTAGAAAGGCCTCTTTTAGTGTCCTAAGTTTTCATAACTGTGACCTTAATTGCCTACCATCTGTAAGCTGTTAGTGTCTTAACGACCGTTCCACAGAAGCATGTTCATTAATTCTTTATGGTTCATTGAACAAGCATGGGAAACGGTGTTTAAACCCTTTACGATGAAGATCTGTGGAGTTATTTGGATTTTTCTTTTTTTGCTGAGTATATAAAGCACGCAGCATAACAGCTGCACCAAAACATAGGCACTCACACGACCAACGGACATGGGAACAATATCCGACAAAGACACTGCCACTGTGCTTTCAGAGCCTTCTTGACCGCCAAGAGTTCCTGGTCCCCTATGTCGTAGTTCTTCTGGGCGGGGCTCAGCTGCTTAGAGTAGAAAGAGCAGGGCCACAGCTTTGAAGGGGTTCCTGTATGCTCTGCCCCGAATTCTACTTCGGATGACCTGACTGCGCTGACGCGTTGCTCCTCCATCTCCACTCCCTCCGTGGAGATGAGGTAGCCCAAAAAGGACACAGACCGCTGGAAAAACAAACATTTCTCCTCTTTAACATATATATAGATCATACTCCAACAGTCTTCTCAGCACAGACTTGACTAACGAGACAAGCTGGACGCGGTCAGCAAAATAGACCACGATGTTGTCTATATGGACCACTACGCCTCGTCCCAGCAGGTCCCGAAACACTTAGTTGATGAAGGCCTGGAATACTGAAGGAGCATTAAACAGGCCAAAGGGCATTACGAGATACTTGTAATTCTCGCATTTGTTCAATGATGGTTGGGATGAGTGGTAAAGGATAGCTGAACTTGACGGTGGCCTTGTTCAGTGTTCCATAATCAATGTAGGAGCGCAGTCCCTCATCTTTCTTCTTGACAAAAAAGAAGCTTGAGGAGGCTGGTGATTTAGAGGGGCGGATAAAACTCTGCTGGAGTCTCTCCTTTACATAGGTCTCCATGTCCTCAGTCTCTGCATAGGAGAGGGGACAGACATGTCCTCTCAGGAGGGATGCGTCAGACAACAGGTCAATGGCACAGTCCCAGGGGCGATGGGGAGGCAGGCGTGCAGCCTGGGTCTTTGAGAAAACCCAGTGCAGATCCTGGTACTCCTCCGGTAAATCCAGTTGAGGAGCACAGTCCGGTTGACAGACACCGCGAGACACCTCCCCTGACACTCCTGCGACCAACCCAGCAGTCTCCTCTCGGAACAGGAAATAACCGGGTTCTGCAAACTCAACCAGGGAAGACCTAAAACAATGGGATGTGTGGGGGTGGCTATAATCAAGAAAGTGATCTGCTCTGAATGAGTGTCATGGATCAGCAAAGAAACAGGAACAGTAATGTGATGTATGAGCCCTGTCCCTATTGGACAATATTCCAGGGCTCGAACTGGATTGGGTGACTGTAGGGGAACCAAAGGAATGCGTAATGCAGAGATTCTCGGCAGCTCCGGAATCAATCAGAGCCAACTGGAGTGAAGGGGTGTGGAATTTAATGGGAAAACACACTGATTGATTTGACAGACAAGGGCTAGGGAATTTAATGGGAAAAAACACTGGTTGATTCGACAGACAAGGAGAGGAGACCTTGCACACTCTTTAGTAGGCTTAGATTGAAAACATGGCAAATTCTCCTCAGTCATTTTCCATCCAAGTTGTCAGACCCTGGTGGCTTGTCATTGTTGATAGACAACAATAATTTCTTAACACTCATTTTACGGAATTCAAAATTATAGTGCTTGTCTTTCATAATTTGATCAGCTATACTTGGATATGTAGTGTCAGCGTTTGTTGTTGGCATGCCATGAATAAATGTGCTAATCTTGCCAATTAATAAATGATTAAAGTGATTGGCAATATCAGTGGGTTTTGTGATGAAGGAACCATCTGATTCAATGAATGATCAATGAATTGCCCCAAATTTCAAATAAGGTGCTCCAAAGTGTTTTACTATCATTCTTTATGTCATTTATATTTGTTTCATAGTGTAGTTTATTCTTCTTTTTATTCAGTTTAGTCACATGATTTCTCAATTTGCACTATGTTTTCCAATCAGTTGTGCAGCCAGACTTCTTTGCCATCCCTCTCAACCATACCATTTTTTAATTCCTCATCAACCTACGGGGATTTAACCATTTTACAGTCATTTTCTTAATGAGTGTGCTTATTAGTAACTGTAATAAGCAATTTCATTAATATCAACTGCGTGTTGCCAAGGGCTAAAATAGAACTCCTTTCTATTTCTGACCAGATCATGCTGAAAGTCCTGCCTCTCCCATCTCCTCATTGGTTTATAGAAGCAGGTACCCATGTGCCATCTCCACATTGGTTATACCCACGTGGGTGATTGAAAGACGAACTTTGTTGCCAATAGTCATGGTAATACTATGAAAGTTTAGATGCCAATCATATAAGTTCAAAGATGAAAAAGCCTGGAAGGAGGAGAGATGACTAGAAACGATTCGGTTGGCCGTTTTATGTGTGGATTAATTTGTCAGAGTAGAGGTCCTTGTGCATTTCAGGTAAAATAACAACTCAATGTTTATATCCCAGGACAAATTAGCTAGCAACAGCAAGATAGCTAAATAGGACAAATTAACGTTAGCTAGCAAGTGCAAGCTAACTAGCTAAATTTCCATACATATTTAATGGCTTTTCGATCTGTCCCGAAATGAATGTTATTGGTTCAGAGTTTGTTTTGATATTTTAACCTACGTGTCGTGATCGCGTTTGGTGTACGGGGACAATGATTGCGCACGCGATGGCACGATGGCGCACACGCGCAGCCGGTTTGGGTTCTGTGTTAGGCTTTTAGAGGTTTCATGTTGTCCATATAGTTGGAGACTGTTTTACCCCTTTTTGCCGAAGTTTACAGACACCAGCCATATTCAACCGGTGTTGAGCGTTAGCAAATTCATCAGTTGTTCTGCGCTTTACCACACAGATGAGAGTGCTCTGAAATCGAACAGATAGCCAGAGCGAATTTACGAACGGACTCTAAAATAGAGCTCCATGGGACGTTCACAGCAATGGGAGCAGTTGTTTTGATCAAGAGACATCTTTAGAAAATATACACATTTACTCTAACACTAAACATACAGATACGTATTTTACAGTTATAAGGAAGGTGAAATCGTATAGTTAGTTGTATAGCTTTCTAAATACAGTATAATCAAATTATAAGTAATTTCAACCCTTATTCATACAGATTTGTTGAATAGGAAATACATCATATACTGTAAAATATTTCATATTTTCAAATTTGTATCATATTTGTACTGTGTACTTGAGTTTGTGTCCTCAAAAGTGACTACACCTCATCAATGTATAGCTATTTTTAACAGAAAGGTGGGAATGTATCCTTTGTTTTAGAAGGCAGAATTACTAATGTTTGTTTAAGGTCAAGGTCCTCTAAATAATTACTTTTGGGATTACGTAGATTACATTTTTAGATGACATTTAGTTACAGTTAACTGTTTATAGTGGAAACCGTTGCTATGGGCAACTGTAATTCCACAATTTTGCCATCGCCCATGGGATTCACAATTGGACAGTTTATCTTGTCAGTTAGAGAAATATCATATTTTGATTCGTGAAAATCTACGTCAATTAATGTAGGTGCTATGTCATTGGTTATTTTGCATTTAAAGACACCGCCTCCTGGAATAAAGCCACGCCACGAGTTATTTCGTTTGTATTGTGTGAGAGAGTTGCGCGAATGCAAATTGTAAAAATAAGACCGTGATTGTTTTGTAACGGGTCTTTCCTATGTTGATTTGCTCTCTTTCCATCCACCACAACAGACCCTTGCCTGCAAGTATTGGTGCAACAAGTTGCATAGCGTCCTGGCTTGATGATGGGAGAAGAACCTGCGACGAGGCAAGTGTAATGTTTAGTTGTGGGACAATGCTATGCTACAAACATAAACCGCTAGGCAGAACGAGCTCATCTATTCAATCCCAGTTCACTTGTTTCTAGTTTCGATATTGTTGCAACCATAGACACTATATAACACTGTCTGCTTGCCTTAGAAATGCCGTGACAATAACTGGTAGGGTTGGCTAGAGTAGAACGGGAGGAAAGTGGTGATTTTATTTTGTACAAATGAACGGCCTTGGGACATTCTGTTGTAGAGAGCCAGAGATGTCTGACGCTGGCTCAGACGAGGAGTTGGCGCTTCCCGCACGGATGGAGGAGGGGAGTCACAGCGGGAGTATCAGAAAGGTGAGGGATACGCATTTGTAGTTCCAAAAACACGGTACTGTACCAACACCTTTTATATTACACGCTCAAACGGAAAAGTGACAGCATATGCTATGACGGTACAATAATATACAAATAAATACCAGATCAACTATGTACTCTTCAAAGTGATTTATTATTGACATGCATTTCCATGCAGTGTCATTACTGAATCGTTGACAGAGTCATTGAGGGGTATCCTGGACCTGCATTGAGTTGCCTTATGTTGGTGAACTTTTGGCGACTTAGGTTGGGGGTCTACTATTGCATCATGGGGGGTAGATTGGAGTAGGATACTGCCCAGTTGGGAGGTGTCATGGTACAGATGGTTTGTGGCTAGGAGAGCCTAGGTACCCCATTTCACCCCCTGCTGTACCCCTGCTGTCCCCTGGCTTGGGCCTGGAGCACAGCTATGGCTGAGCAGTGGGCTGGGGCCCTGGGTCTGGAGGGCAGCTATGGCTGAGCTGGGGCAGTGGGCTGGGGCCCTGGGTCTGGAGGGCAGCAATGGCTGAGCTGGGGCAGTGGGCTGGGGCCCTGGGTCTGGAGGGCAGCTATGGCTGAGCTGGGGCAGTGGGCTGGGGCCCTGGGTCTGGAGGGCAGCTATGGCTGAGCTGGGGCAGTGGGCTGGGGCCCTGGGTCTGGAGGGCAGCTATGGCTGAGCTGGGGCAGTGGGCTGGGGCCCTGGGTCTGGAGGGCAGCTATGGCTGAGCTGGGGCCCTGGGTCTGGAGGGCAGCTATGGCTGAGCTGGGGCCCTGGGTCTGGAGGGCAGCTATGGCTGAGCTGGGGCCCTGGGTCTGGAGGGCAGCTATGGCTGAGCTGGGGCTGGAGCCCTGGGTCTGGAGGGCAGCTATGGCTGAGCTGGGGCTGTGGGCTGGGGCCCTGGGTCTGGAGAGCAGCTGGGGCAGTGGGCTGGAGGCTTGGAACTGGAACATGACTTTGGCTGTGCTGGGAGGTTGGATCAGGGGACTGAAGCATGGCTATGGATGAGCTGGGGCTGGAGGCTTGGAACTGGAGCACGGCTATGGTTAAACTGGGAGAATGGAGCAGGGGACTAAAGGCAGGCTACTGGAGCATGGCTAGGCTAGCACCCTAATCCCTACAAGCACTCTGAGGATTACTGGGTGCACGCTCACAAAACAAACAACTCACAGAGAGGGGGATGAAGGGAGGTGGGAGAGGGAAGGAAATGGAGAGGGTTGGTTTAAAGGGGGGGGTCCTATTGTATCTGCCCACAGAACATCAACTGTCATTTTCTGTTCATTTCATGTTGGCAAGACATGTACATGTACAGGAAGACTACAGTGGAGTCAGGTGTCTGTAACAGGTGGCCCTGGGTTGAGACCCCAGTCCAGCTCTAGTTATAGTATGGTGCAGCAGCATCATCAGACACTAGTACAGTCCTGATCTATGCTCTGATCTCCTAGCAGCAAGTGGCAATTGCTCACCCTTTACCAGTGACCAGCTCACCCCCTCTTCCCAGCCTCATGTCTTCTAAGATGAGATCTCAGAGCCCATCGTAGCCACTTATAGACGTGGTGGATGAAGTTTGTGTTGGAAAAAAGAGCACTGCTAACTTTTGGTGGCTGTATTTCTATCGTAGTCAGGTGTAAGGTATTCCGAGTCTCCTCCGCTCCGTGGGCCATGACGTCTAAGGACTTACCTCACAGCAGGTTACTGACTGAGTTCTACTGGGGCTTGGTCTCTTGGCAACCATCGCCATGGGGATCCTGTTGCCAATGTAATGGGCTATCTGATCCTAACTATAACGGAGGAGGGTGGTCTTAACCCTTTACATGTATGGATAGGGCCAAATTTGAAAGGTTTCAAACACAAGAAATATAGAGAGCATATGCATAACCATGGTAGCAATTTAAAGGGAACAGTTTGGAGATTATGGGAACATTCGATTAAAGGTGAGGACACAGCAGTTCACCTAACACAAGACTGAATCCAAACATTACACTGTTGAATTTCATGTTTATTTTTAATCTGAAAATACTCCGGATACATTCAGTAACATAAGAAAATGATAGGAGAATTTGGGGTGAGCGGTGTAACTGGGGTTTCCAAGTGGCTGCACACCTTATCTAAAGTGTACACAGTTCCTAAGTCATTTCAATGCACTTTTATGACTTAAAGAAGTTTTCAACTATAAGGTGCTTTTTCAAGCTCTCCTAGCTGTGCTGTTAAGGAATTAGAGCATGTACACTTGTAGTTGTTTTTAGAACACAGACCTACACCTGCCTTTACACAATAACTGATGTTTTTAAGCAATCCAAAAACAGTCCATTATAAATTGCAATCTGGGTCAGGTGGGAATAATTTGAAAGCTTGTTCTATTGCCAAAATGACTAGCTAAATTTATAAAATGCTATCTTAGTACTTAGCTACTATGGCCTATTTATTGCCTTACCTCCTTACTTCATTTGCACACATTGTAAATATATTTTTTCTATTGTTATTGACTGTACGTTTGTTTATTCCATGTGTAACTCTGTTTTGTCACACTGCTTTGCTTTCTTGGCCAGTTGTAAATGAGAACGTGTTCTCAACTGGCCTACCTGGTTAAATAAAATAAAAAGTGATTAGCTTTCACATGGCAATTCAGAGAAGCAGATTGTAATTTTGGTCTGCAATGAATAGAGTCGTGAGTGTGTTGTCCGCGGTTTTCTTCATAATATAACAAAGCACAGGTTCACTGTGTTCAGGACAACCCAGGGTATAACGCCATGTCATCGTGTAACTGTACATCAAACATAGTAGTGATAAACGTTGACACTGTATATTACATTAGTTTTATGATATTGAAATGTGAAGTGCACATTTGGACCGTATAGATGTTTTGGTTTGCTTGTATGACATCAAAGTGGTATTTATTGTAATCCTCAACGTCTCCTCTTTCAAAATGCTTTGAGTCCTCATAATTTACTGTATTTCCCTCACTCAGACAACAGTTGCCCAACTAGCGGTAGGGATGTGGGTAACTTCTTGTCGTGCGCAGTGCTGAAGATCAGACCGGCTGTCAGTAGAAACCCATACAGAGCTGTGAGGCAGAGACACTGAACTCTGACGTCATGTAGAGCATGTTACTGTACAGCCATTGCATTCCAATTTAGGCTCTTACCGGTGTTCAAATCTGCCATTTTTAACCCGTACACAAGTGTGAAGGGTTAATCACTCATACTTAATCAGGGAGGGAAACTAACGAGGTGCTCAGATGTATCTATTGCAGGGCTTTGTTATGTAATCCACTGAACAGTCCACCAACCTACCTGTTCGGCTAAGAGTACTCTGTTTGACCATGTTATGCGTTATCCACAATCTATTCCCCCCCCCACCCTTCTCTCCAGGGTTGTGATCCGTGCTCCCAGACCCAGCGCAGTAAGCTGCAGCATCGTAGAGCTCGTATCAACCAGCAGATCAACAAGGAGATGAGGATGAGGGCTGGGGCTGAAAACCTCTTCAGGTGGGTGAGGGAAGGGACGGGTCATTGTACCAGTGGACAAATATTGTCTCTGATCCTGTGTGTACACTCTCCTCCTGGGCAGCTCTGGGGCCACTTCCCACGCTGTGGTGGGAGAAGGAACCCAGAGCCCCACTACCTGTGGAAACATTGAGCTGTATCACATATAAACACTAGCAGATGGATCTACCAAACTATTTTAGGGTGTATGGGGAACGCCCCCAAAACACACCACCTTGTTTTATGGCTCCCTGTGTGTCTGTGTGGTCAATCGGCAGGTTTGATTACGTTTATTTTGTATTTCCCCCCCGCACCCCCTCTCAGTTTTAAAGTGCAACTTGCCAGTTGGATGGTCTTATCAAACACACATACTGTCTCCCTGACCTGTACTTGTACAGTTATAATACAGCCTGTTCTCATTCTGTCTTCTTTAAAGTAATTCTGACTTTATTTCAGAGGAAGAAAGAGGCTGGTGGCAGGACATCAAAGCTGACCTAGGGTTTTATAGCACATCAAACCAACCTCTCTCAGGGCATTAGCGTCATTCTGATCCTTTCAAACAGTTCATCATTCATCCCACGCTTGTATATATACAGTGTTACTGTGAGGGCCACTGAAGGACATGGTGTGTCTGAGTGGTTATGTAGAGGAGCAGAGCTATGGTCTTTAACATCCACATTCATCCATCAGAGAGGATGAGGAGCAGGAGATTGGGGAGAGGAGACGTAGCTCTGAATTAAAGCAGAGCAGTGTGCTCCCTTTTTCTTTAGTGGGCTGTTTAGCTGCTGAGTCATAAGATAAACAACATCAAGCTAATTGAAAGAGAACCAACCCTCCCCGTGTGTCAACCCTCCCTCCCCTCACTTGTTTTTTTTTAGGTTTTGAGAAAAGCTAGCATAAGGGAAATAGAATAAGATTAGCCTAGTCATTGAATTAGTAGAGATGTCATGCACCATGTATCCCATTCACCAGCTTTTTATAGTTGATTCAGAGTCCTCTGAGGCTAAATCAAATCAAATCAAATCTTATTTGTCACATACACATGGTTAGCAGATGTTAATGCGAGTGTAGCGAAATGCTTGTGCTTCTAGTTCCGACAATGCAGTAATAACCAACAAGTAATCTAACTAACAATTCCAAAACTACTGTCTTGTACACAGTGTAAGGGGATAAAGAATATGTACATAAGGATATATGAATGAGTGATGGTACAGAGCAGCATAGGCAAGATACAGTAGATGGTATCGAGTACAGTATGTACAAATGAGATGAGTATGTAAACAAAGTGGCATAGTTTAAAGTGGCTAGTGATACATGTATTACATAAGGATACAGTCGATGATATAGAGTACAGTATATACGTATGCATATGAGATGAATAATGTAGGGTAAGTAACATTATATAAGGTAGCATTGTTTAAAGTGGCTAGTGATATATTTACATTTCCCATCAATTCCCATTATTAAAGTGGCTGGAGTTGAGTCAGTGTCAGTGTGTTGGCAGCAGCCACTCAATGTTAGTGGTGGCTGTTTAACAGTCTGATGGCCTTGAGATAGAAGCTGTTTTTCAGTCTCTCGGTCCCAGCTTTGATGCACCTGTACTGACCTCGCCTTCTGGATGATAGCGGGGTGAACAGGCAGTGGCTCGGGTGGTTGATGTCCTTGATGATCTTTATGGCCTTCCTGTGACATCGGGTGGTGTAGGTGTCCTGGAGGGCAGGTAGTTTGCCCCCGGTGATGCGTTGTGCAGACCTCACCACCCTCTGGAGAGCCTTACGGTTGAGGGCAGAGCAGTTGCCGTACCAGGCGGTGATACAGCCCGCCAGGATGCTCTCGATTGTGCATCTGTAGAAGTTTGTGAGTGCTTTTGGTGACAAGCCAAATTTCTTCAGCCTCCTGAGGTTGAAGAGGCGCTGCTGCGCCTTCTTCACGATGCTGTCTGTGTGAGTGGACCAATTCAGTTTGTCTGTGATGTGTATGCCGAGGAACTTAAAACTTGCTACCCTCTCCACTACTGTTCCATCGATGTGGATAGGGGGGTGTTCCCTCTGCTGTTTCCTGAAGTCCACAATCATCTCCTTAGTTTTGTTGACGTTGAGTGTGAGGTTATTTTCCTGACACCACACTCCGAGGGCCCTCACCTCCTCCCTGTAGGCCGTCTCGTCGTTGTTGGTAATCAAGCCTACCACTGTTGTGTCGTCCGCAAACTTGATGATTGAGTTGGAGGCGTGCGTGGCCACGCAGTTGTGGGTGAACAGGGAGTACAGGAGAGGGCTCAGAACGCACCCTTGTGGGGCCCCAGTGTTGAGGATCAGCGGGGAGGAGATGTTGTTGCCTACCCTCACCACCTGGGGGCGGCCCGTCAGGAAGTCCAGTACCCAGTTGCACAGGGCGGGGTCGAGACCCAGGGTCTCGAGCTTGATGACGAGCTTGGAGGGTACTATGGTGTTGAATGCCGAGCTGTAGTCAATGAACAGCATTCTCACATAGGTATTCCTCTTGTCCAGATGGGTTAGGGCAGTGTGGTTGAGATTGCATTGTCTGTGGACCTATTTGGGCGGTAAGCAAATTGGAGTGGGTCTAGGGTGTCAGGTAGGGTGGAGGTGATATGGTCCTTGACTAGTCTCTCAAAGCACTTCATGATGACGGAAGTGAGTGCTACGGGGCGGTAGTCGTTTAGCTCAGTTACCTTAGCTTTCTTGGGAACAGGAACAATGGTGGCCCTCTTGAAGCATGTGGGAACAGCAGACTGGTATAGGGATTGATTGAATATGTCCGTAAACACACCGGCCAGCTAGTCTGCGCATGCTCTGAGGGCGCGGCTGGGGATGCCGTCTGGGCCTGCAGCCTTGCGAGGGTTAACACGTTTAAATGTCTTACTCACCTCGGCTGCAGTGAAGGAGAGACCGCATGTTTTCGTTGCAGGCCGTGTCAGTGGCACTGTATTGTCCTCAAAGCGGGCAAAGAAGTTATTTAGTCTGCCTGGGAGCAGGACATCCTGGTCCGTGACTGGGCTGGATTTCTTCCTGTAGTCCGTGATTGACTGTAGACCCTGCCACATGCCTCTTGTGTCTGAGCCGTTGAATTGAGATTCTACTTTGTCTCTGTACTGACGCTTAGCTTGTTTGATAGCCTTGGAATAGCTGCACTGTTTGTATTCGGTCATGTTACCAGACACCTTGCCCTGATTTAAAAGCAGTGGTTCGCGCTTTCAGTTTCACGCGAATGCTGCCATCAATCCACGGTTTCTGGTTAGGGAATGTTTTAATCGTTGCTATGGGAACGACATCTTCAACGCACGTTCTAATGAACTCACACACCGAATCAGCGTATTCATCAATGTTGTTGTCTGACGCAATACGAAACATGTCCCAGTCCACGTGGTGGAAGCAGTCTTGGAGTGTGGAGTCAGCATGGTCGGACCAGCGTTGGACAGACCTCAGCGTGGGAGCCTCTTGTTTTAGTTTCTGTCTGTAGGCAGGGATCAACATGACTCAAATTGTCCTACTTCAGAATTTGCTGTTTGGCCCTATAGAGACAACCACATAAGAGGGGTGGCTATGGCAGGGCTCTATGCTGACCTTTTTTACAAGGAGCACATGTGCGCTTAAATTGAGACATTTGCCATTTAAGCCAATGCTCCTAAATTGAAATTCCAGGTCGCACAGTAAATATTTAGGCCCGTATGTGTGCACCCAGTCCTGTCCCTTCCTTCCCCCTCTATTGAGACTGGATCACAGAGACCCCTGGTGCCACCAATCAACAGGCTTTCTTGTCCAGCTGCTGCACCTTTCCCTTCCCATTCCCATGCAGAGAGAGATTTTCCTAGGGAGGGCAGCTGTCTGCAGGAATCTCACCTCTGGGTTTCAGTGGGAGACATGTTTATCCTCACCAGTGTCCCACACCCACATGTGTAATGGAAGTAGTTCAGTGAACCGTCTTCTTGTTATTAGTAGTCTAACCTTGCCTGAGACCTGAAGACTTGCATTAGCTCCGACCTAGTCATTTGGCATGATGCAGGACTCTCGGGTTCAACGCCAGTCACGCGTGTACACACACACACACACACACACACACACAATGAGTTGTCTGTGAACTGGTTTGTGGTGGTAGGAGCTAGGGTGAGGAGGGGAAAGGGAGTGACCGAGACTAATGACGGATGATTGGAGAACCTAGGAGGGGAGGGGGTGCATCTCATTAGAGCTTCTGATTGGCTGATGTCATGTGGCGGCATGCTGGTGTAACAGGACAGCTTGTTTATATACCATGGGCTGGTGTAACAGGACAGTGTGTTTATATACTGTGGGCTGGTGTAACAGGACAGCTTGTTTATATACCGTGGGCTGGTGTAACAGGACAGTGTGTTTATATACCATGGGCTGGTGTAACAGGACAGCTTGTTTATATACCGTGGGCTGGTGTAACAGGACAGTGTGTTTATATACTGTGGGCTGGTGTAACAGGACAGCTTGTTTATATACCGTGGGCTGGTGTAACAGGACAGTGTGTTTATATACTGTGGGCTGGTGTAACAGGACAGTGTGTTTATATACCATGGGCTGGTGTAACAGGACAGTGTGTTTATATACTGTGGGCTGGTGTAACAGGACAGCTTGTTTATATACCGTGGGCTGGTGTAACAGGACAGTGTGTTTATATACCGTGGGCTGGTGTAACAGGACAGCGTGTTTATATACCATGGGCTGGTGTAACAGGACAGCGTGTTTATATACCATGGGCTGGTGTAACAGGACAGTGTGTTTATATACTGTGGGCTGGTGTAACAGGACAGCTTGTTTATATACCGTGGGCTGGTGTAACAGGACAGTGTGTTTATATACCGTGGGCTGGTGTAACATGACAGCTTGTTTATATACTGTGGGTTGGTGTAACAGGACAGCGTGTTTATATACCGTGGCTGGTGTAACAGGACAGTGTGTTTATATACCGTGGGCTGGTGTAACAGGACAGTGTGTTTATATACTGTGGGCTGGTGTAACAGGACAGTGTGTTTATATACCGTGGCTGGTGTAACAGGACAGCGTGTTTATATACTGTGGGCTGGTGTAACAGGACAGCGTGTTTATATACTGTGGGCTGGTGTAACAGGACAGTGTGTTTATATACTGTGGGCTGGTGTAACAGGACAGCGTGTTTATATACCGTGGCTGGTGTAACAGGACAGCGTGTTTATATACTGTGGGCTGGTGTAACAGGACAGCGTGTTTATATACTGTGGGCTGGTGTAACAGGACAGTGTGTTTATATACCGTGGCTGGTGTAACAGGACAGCGTGTTTATATACTGTGGCTGGTGTAACAGGACAGTGTGTTTATATACTGTGGCTGGTGTAACAGGACAGTGTGTTTATATACCGTGGGCTGGTGTAACAGGACAGTGTGTTTATATACCGTGGGCTGGTGTAACAGGACAGTGTGTTTATATACCGTGGGCTGGTGTAACAGGACAGTGTGTTTATATACCGTGGGCTGGTGTAACAGGACAGTGTGTTTATATACTGTGGGCTGGTGTAACAGGACAGTGTGTTTATATACTGTGGGCTGGTGTAACAGGACAGTGTGTTTATATACTGTGGGCTGGTGTAACAGGACAGTGTGTTTATATACCGTGGGCTGGTGTAACAGGACAGTGTGTTTATATACTGTGGGCTGGTGTAACAGGACAGTGTGTTTATATACCGTGGGCTGGTGTAACAGGACAGTGTGTTTATATACTGTGGCTGGTGTGTGTGTGTGGGGGGATGGTTACCTTTGTGTCTCTTAGCCTCAGACAGGTGTCAACATGCCTAACCTTTCACGTGTGTGTGTGTGTCGGTCTTCTAATCCGGGACAAGTCTCCTGTTGTGGTTGAAAGACTGGCTCTCGTTGAGTCCTAATTGTCACCTGGCAAAGGGAGTGGCTTTCTCATCCAAGTTAATCACAGTTGTGTCTGTGCTGAGCGATAATAGCGTTTTGAAGTCTGTTCAGTTTTTGAAAAATAGTCACGTTTTTGATTTGGTTTAAACAAATGCATGATGTGGGTTGCATGCTGTAACAACACAGAATAAAGCAATTAATAAAAGCCCCTTGATGGCAGTGACTGTTCATTACTGTGTATCACTTATTATCCATTTATTCACATTACTTTACATCAATAAAATACTTCCTTTGTGACATTTTTTTATTTGATCATCTCTTCTCAGGTGGTGTCTCTGTCCCAACAAGTCATCCCATATAGACTAGTAACTGGCTATAGCACTGCTTTCTGACAATCACTATTTTAGTGGTTCTTCAAAGTAGATCAAGCATATTTTTATGACTTCTGAAAACCAACAATGAATTACTTAGATCATGTATTGTCAGAGAGATGCCTCACGAAGGAACAACTGCTCTCTATCCTTCTCGATCTGGCTTTCTTTTCCCTCTCCTTCGCCGTATCAGTCTGCCCTACGAGACTTGCCTGGACAAGTGGAAGGCTCAATGTATTCTGGTCATTGTAGTTAAATAACCACCATTTGGGCTAATTGCTTTGTGTGAGTTAGTTATCAGCCCAAAACTCCTCGGGGCTCCAGAAAGTGTCCATTGCGTAACCAGTGGGAGTACCCAGGATTTCTGTGATGTGGAGAGAAGTGTCTGTCGGATACCATGACAATGAAGTGATGCCTCGGAGTTTGAGGAAAGTTCTAAAATGTTAGCGTTGTTTACATCAGATCAGACAGTCATCCATAGTAACGAAAGCTTATGTCATCAAATGCACTGTTGTCCAAAATGCACTATCCTGTTTCTGTGTGGTATTTTTCTATATTGTCCTAATATAATCTGATATGAACATGTTTGTTGCAGAGCCACCACTAACAACAAGGTAAAGGAGACTGTGGCTCTAGAGCTGAGCTTTGTCAACTCTAACCTGCAGCTACTGAAGGAAGAGCTAGAGGAACTCAACAGCAATATGGAGGTCTACCAGACCGAGAGGTAACATGTGAACAACAAGATCTCATAGTTTTACTTACAAATTTGATGTATTATGGATGAATGTCTTTTTTGTATGCATTAATTCCACGTGGTTACCAAGGTTAATTCCACGTGGTTACCAAGGTTAATTCCACGTGGTTACCAAGGTTAATTCCACGTGGTTACCAAGGTTAATTCCACGTGGTTACCAAGGTTAATTCCACGTGGTTACCAAGGTTAATTCCACGTGGTTACCAAGGTTAATTCCACGTGGTTACCAAGGTTAATTCCACGTGGTTACAGGGTTAAAACGGAAACAACTCAAGGTTACATTTAGGTATTCATTCCAAGTGGCTAATGGAAAATTCCACCTGAGAACTTTTGGTATTTGTTTCATTAGTCCATTGTTGACATAGTCCCAAAATGTTTTGCTGGTCAGTAATCAAGTTGTCAAGATATGTAACTTTCAAAATACAGAAATCATCCCTGTGTGACGCATTTTGCATCATATGATGTGTCATACGGGGATGATTTCTGTATTATGAAAGTTGGATATCTTGACAACTTGATTGCTGACCAGCAAAACATTTTGGGACATTATCAACAATGGATTAATAGTTTTTGGGTGGAGTTTTCCTTTAAGGTTAGGGCTATGGTTTGGGAAGGCTTTACAAAAACAAGGTGCTGTTTCCATGAACTATCATCAAGTATTCTCCCGGCTTGTTAGAGCATTTTGAACTGCCATGGGGCCGTGATGAGAGTAGTGCTCTTCGCCCTCCGAGTATCATGAGTTCGCGCCAGTGCTGGGCAATAATATTGCTATTTGTGTTTTGTGAGAGCCGATGGAGGCATATCGCCGTCCGAAATTGAAGTCTGTTTCTAGTGATCAGCCTGGTGTGAAAGCACACACCCTGGTGGGGGGCGCTAATTATAGCCTAATGACTTGGAATGGAATGCCAGTAAGGAAGCGAGGTGTGTTTGTGTTAGCCAGGCACAGTTCTGAGGTTTCTTCCATCCCAGCTGAAGCGCAGGGTCACAAGGGGGACAAATCCTGTGATTACTGTCATTAATTACCCCATGGTGGAGTTAATGCACTGTGTTGTGGTATTAGAGGAGTGAGGGGCTACTGGTCAATATAGTTACTCTAATAGTACAGGGAGACGGGGAGGGAGGTTTGGGTTTTTCTGTGGAGGTTTGTGACAAAAGTCATTTAACACATGTTGGTCTCACTCCTTAAGTGAAGCCATCAATGTTCCCATGATCCCACTGGGTCTGAAGGAGACCAAGGAAGTGGACCTCACTGTCCCTCTCAAGGTAAGGACGATTGGACCTTACGGCCTCCCTCAAGGTGAGGACAATGGATAATATCTCTCTTGCTCGTTCTCAGTACTCACTTTATTTAATATGTATCTCTCATTTTTCTTCACTCTGTTAGGACGTTATCTGTGAGCATTATGGAGAGGACAGCTCTTTGTTTGAGAAGGAGATCAAGGAGTTTATGGAACTCAGACAGGTTAGATACCCTCCGCTTGAAATGCTAATTAACTGCTCATGCTGTTGAAGATGCTGCCACCTAGTGGATTTATGACATTGAGTACGGTTACATGCAATAATGTGATTTACTATGGATGGTCAAATTAATATAATAGTTTGATTAAAACGTTTACATGCTTTGCAAGAAGAATGCTTTCCCTAATAATCCTGTTTACATGGACACCTCTGAAATCAGGCTACCTGATGACACTGATAAATGCAGAAAATCACCCATCAAAATTTTTTTTTTTTTTTTTTTTTTTTTTTTTAACCTTTATTTAACCAGGCAAGTCAGTTAAGAACAAATTCTTATTTTCAATGACGGCCTGGGAACAGTGGGTTAACTGCCTGTTCAGGGGCAGAACGACAGATTTGTACCTTGTCAGCTCGGGGGTTTGAACTCGCAACCTTCCGGTTACTAGTCCAACGCTCTAACCACTAGGCTACCCTGCCGCCCCAAATAAAGGTTCTACCACAGCGGCCATGTTATTTTTGGGAATCATATTTGATTCTGAGTACGGACATATAAAGTTTGTATGTGAAAATTACTTCTAAGACTTCAGTTGTTCCGAACTCGCGTCGCTAAAGAGGAAGGCTCTCGGCTGGTGCTAGCACATGCACAGCTGGAATGCCAATTTATATAAAGAAAACTTAAGGTGTTTACATGTCCTAATGATTTGAAAGATTGCTCAGAAAACCAGGTTTTACATGTCCTAATGATTTGAAAGATTGCTCAGAAAACCAGGTTTTACATGTCCTAATGATTTGAAAGATTGCTCAGAAAACCAGGTGTTTTAATTGACGTACATTTACTTCGATTTGGACTTTACGCCAATTAAGATGAGCAGAGTAAGGTGTTTACACAATAGTCATGTAATCTGACTACCACCATAATCATTTTAATATCCAATTATTACTGTGCATGTAAATGTACTCAGTGACTATTGGCTGACTGGTTGCTTCTCAGTGGCTGTAAATATGTATGTTGTTGCGTTAATGTGTGTATTAACTGTGTATTGTCAACAGGCCATGCGTACCCCCAGTCGTAATGAAGCCGGTTTGGAGCTTCTGATGGAGTATTATAACCAACTAT